>NW_013668350.1:71355-72667 GCF_000517525.1 Limulus polyphemus | reverse complement strand
TTATATATATATATCTTTCTGTAAGTTACTTCGGTTTTATATATATATATCTTTCTGTAAGTTACTTCGGTTTTATATATATATCTTTCTGTAAGTTACTCCGGTTTTATATATATATATTTCTGTAAGTTACTCCGGTATTATATATATATATATTTCTGTAAGTTACTTCGGTTTTATATATATATTTTTCTGTAAGTTACTCCGGTTTTATATATATATCTTTCTCTAAGTTACTTCGGTTATATACATATATCTTTCTCTAAGTTACTTCGGTTATATACATATATCTTTCTCTAAGTTACTTCGGCTACATATATATATCTGTCTGTAAGTTACTTCGGATATATATGTGTATGTGTGTGTCTAATTCGAAAACTCACAGCTATTTAAAAATCAAAATGAATTACTTATATCAACGTTTCGCGTACTGAAGGTCTCCAGGGGGTTGCGAAGATAGTGTAGTTATTAATAGCTTTTATTTTTGCAATAAACAGAAACTTACCTTAATACAAGTTAAATCAGGTTTTCTGTTTTAGTGAATATTTCATATTCGAGTATTCTTTAATGCGATATAATAATACGGGTGTGTTTGCGTGCATGCGTGAGTGCGTGTTGTGTGTGTGGGTGGGGGGGGGGGTAGGTCAGACAAAAAAAGACTGAACTTTTGCAAATTTCAATTTAACAATTATACGTCTCTTACTCAGCTCAGCTCCCATGATGTATGAAGACAAGGATCTCAATATTCTCGACGAACTTCTACAAAGCTATGACCGAAGAGTGACACCAACACACCACATAAGTAATAACCACACTTTCTTTATGTGCATGACTAGGGTTATTTCCAGTTGAGAGCATGGATGACGTTAATGTTGTTTGTTCTTTAAAATATTGTAAACAGAAATACTTAGTGTCGTATTAATCTCTGTAGCCACATTGGTTCGTTAATGTATTTCAAATTAAATGCGACAAGTAAGGCAGAATGAAGTCGTAGTTCGCTATTCAGTCTTTAAGTTGAGGTTATTATAGGCTTAATTTACGAGAGTCTCAAATTAAATGCGACAAGTAAGGTAGAAGGAAGTCGTAATTCGCTATTCAGTCTTTAAGTTGAGGTTATTATAGGCTTAATTTACGAGAGTCTCAAATTAAATGCGACAAGTAAGGCAGAAGGAAGTCGTAATTCGCTATTCAGTCTTTAAGTTGAGGTTATTATAGGCTTAATTTACGAGAGTCTCAAATTAAATGCGACAAGTAAGGCAGAAGGAAGTCGTAATTCGCTATTCAGTCTTTAAGTTGAGGTTATTATAGGCTT
>NW_013668350.1:63152-70513 GCF_000517525.1 Limulus polyphemus | reverse complement strand
AACCACACTTTCTTTATGTGCATGACTAGGGTTATTTCCAGTTGAGAGCATGGATGACGTTAATGTTGTTTGTTCTTTAAAATATTGTAAACAGAAATACTTGGTGCCGTATTAATCTCTGTAGCCACATTGGTTCGTTAATGTATTTCAAATTAAATGCGACAAGTAAGGCAGAATGAAGTCGTCATTCGCTATTCAGTCTTTTAAGTTGAGGTTATTATAGGCTTAATTTACGAGAGTCTCAAATTAAATGCGACAAGTAAGGCAGAATGAAGTCGTCATTCGCTATTCAGTCTTTAAGTTGAGGTTATTATAGGCTTAATTTACGAGATTCTCAAATTAAATGCGACAAGTAAGACAGAAGGAAGTCGTCATTCGCTATTCGGTCTTTAAGTTGAGGTTGTTATAGACTTAATTCACGAGAGTTTCCTTTGTTCGTGAAGGTTAACATGAAAATGTGGGGAAAAGCAATGTGTGTTTTGTTTCTGTTTTGGGAAAAGAAATATATAGTTAACTGCATAGGCGACAAAGATATCAAAATTAAAGAATAGGTTAAACAATCGCCAATTTTTATATTTGAAGAGGATGGCGTTTTAAGTTAGAATTTTTCGTCTGCGCTAGAGTGAAACGCCATTCTCTTTAAATATTAATATATATAAAAACTTGGCGACTTTGATTTATGTCTTGGGATCTTACTACGGGGTTTAATCTTCTGTGCTTATAATGTATGCGTGTATATACGTCTGCATAGCGCATAAATATTAAATATTAAAAGCGTTCCAGGTTTATTATTTAACACCTTATAATACTTGTAATTCATTTACATTTATTAGATATTTCGAAATAACTAAAATGACCTTAGAGTGTAAACAGTACAACAAAAACCTCTGAAAAAATATTTCTATCGACGCGTGTGTTTCATCAATAAATTTAAAGAATGAACCACCTTTAGCCTAAATCTTCATTTTCGTATTATAAAAACTACTGAATTTCTTACTAATATCATTAGGATTTTGGAGTTTGTTGTTTAATTCTAGTTTTTGAATGAGGAAATCAACCAATTTTAATGTGTTCGTTTGGTGGCGCTCTTTTCAGATTTCCCTACTACAGTTAAATGTGAGCTTTACCTGAGAAGTATAGGTGCTATCAACCCTGCAACTATGGTGAGTGGACGTGAGCTCGAACGAATAAACGCTGTCTTTACACACACACATAAAAAAAAAATGTTAGAAATTTATTCGTCTAATTATGACATTAAGTGTTAATAAAGACATTGTGATAAAATAGTTTTGAAAACGCCGTTTTTATCAAGTTTCTATAGATGTGTGACTATCTGGCCGAGCTATGTTTTCTTAATTTCACTGTAAATGTCCAGCCTCAACCAGAATTCCATTATTTGTCACGTTCGTTGTTTTCATTGGATTTTGCATTACATATCCAAAAATTATAAAGGATACCTAATATAGACACTTACAAAGAATTTAATTACTAATTATACAAATATGCCAACTTATATCTAAGCAAAAAAATTATCTTTAGAAAATTAAAAGTTGTTTGTATATCTAATCTATCTCATTAAGTAATTAAATGTTGTTGTTTTTTATCAAATTAGGCTAACTCATTTATACATTATTTTATCTGCTGAGCAGTAAACTGTTTTCTTCTATACCTGTGTTATACAAAGAAAGCAAAAATTAGGATTAGAACTTAACAACTCACGTGTCTGCCCATGGAACAAGTATTTATAAAAACAACCTTAACAAAAGTTGTCGAACCCATTTTATTGTTGTTATTTGTGAATATTTTAAACTGAATATAAATATGAAGTAAACACATTTTAGAGTTTGTATTATTGCTATTATTGATGTGTAAAAGTGTTGTATGAAAATGTTTTCTATATCTCTATTTTCTTTCCATCAGGATTATGAGGTAGACCTGTATCTTCGCCAGACTTGGCATGACGAGCGCCTGCGCAGTAACAACTTGACTAGGCATCTGGATCTGAACGATCCAATCCTGGTCAAAAGGCTGTGGCGGCCAGACGTTTACTTTCCCAATGCTAAACATGGAGAATTCCAATATGTGACCGTACCCAATGTTTTACTGAGAGTCAATCCTAATGGCGATATTCTTTATATGCTTAGGTTGGTAGAAAAGAACAATAATTTTACATTTAATGAATCCAATTTATGATTCTCTTACACATTCAAACTTAACAAAAACACAATCTTCGTAAAGAATTATTACGCGAAAAACAAATGTAAAAGTTAAAACACTTCGAACTTTTAACGAGAGGAAGGCTTCATTAATGTTTCGGTATAGCGGTATTAGTTTCGTTTTATCACTAGTTGTAACACACTAGGGTATGGTGAGTATCTTTCCTTCTATTTTATAGCTTTCTGTATTAATTAAGTTCTGTTCCAAGCATATTCATAGTTATGTCTTCTTAAAACTTAAGGTCGCAGTAATCTGACCATTGAGAAACCAGCATGATGTGTGGCTGCTCTTGAAGCTGAACGAATCTTATCTCTTTCTTCGTGGATATCCTCTACTCATCCTTTTAAGGAATAGTGCAAGTCTCCATCAAGTGCATTTCGTAATTTAAAGGGCACATATGGTCCAAATATCAGTTAAATGTAAGGTTTAGTAATGAGATACCAGGATTATAGCTAATTACCCAACACTTGGAAAGTTTATGGAGTTGTAGTAGATTGTGGTGAAAAAAGAAAATGAAGGTTTATTGGAAAGATTAATTCAGGTTAATACCTTGATGTATACAGAAGGTTGTTTGTCTAAAGTGATCGAGATTCTTACTTTGGCCTTCTAAAACTTTCCTGCTTCTCAAAATTATTTGGCTACATTACACGTACGCTTTCGAAGCATCTTGTTTAATTAACAACGACGACGTTCAGTTTGCACGTTACTTTCTTTTCAACAGATGATGCAATTCAAAAGCTCGTAACTAATGGAGGTAGGAGGATTTAGTTTTTAGTTTGTTTCTGATGTTGTGTTGTTTCTGTTCTATGGAGGAAGAAGTCTTATTGGTTATTCAGGTGATGTTTTTTTGGTTTATCTCTTAATTTTTGGATCGTTACATTTTGAAATTTAGTTTCATTTCTCTCTTTTATTCATTCGAATAATGAATAATAAATAGAATATTGTGATTTCTTATATATTCTACTGAAACTCGTGAAATAAAACATCCGTTGTAAATCATGGCATCTAAAAGATGTAGAAAGTTCACTCTTATTCTTTTGAATAATACATTTTCTCATCTGATGATGTACTTAGTTTAGTTTGAAATCTCGTGACTAATGGAGGTAGGAGGTCTTAGTTCTTAATTGTTAATTTGTTTTTCCCGTTTAATAGAGGTGAAGGTTTTAGTACTTATTTAGGTGATGTTTTTGGTTTATTTCATATTGTGTATTACAAAATTTTGTAAAAGCAAATATTTTAAACAAACTAATTAATGCTTCTATGAGGCCCCCCAGTAGCACAGCTGTATGTCTGTGGACTTACAACGCTAGAATCCGGGTTTCGATACCCGTGGTGGGCAGAGCACAGATAGCCCATTGTGTAGCTTTGTGCTTAATTACAAACAAACAAGCTTCTATGAGAGTATTGACAAACATTGACACAAAATGTGTAAACCAAATACATTACTTCTTTACCCTAAACAAAGAAAACTAACTGACTAAAAATACTTAAAAGCGAAGTAAGGCTAAAAAGCAATCTGATGGCCAGGAAAAGAGCCCGCAATCTGATGGCCAGGAAAAGAGCCCACAATCTGATGGCCAGGAAAAGAGCCCATCAATCTGATGGCCAGAAAAAGAGCCCACAATCTGATGGCCAGGAAAAGAGCCCGTGGCAGCTTCATCATTTTTAATAATATATGACGTTTTTGAATAAGAAATGTGGCCCTTTAAAAGTATTAGTTCACGAGCTTTTAAAACACAATCTGCGTGTCGCGAGTTCATATCCTGTCACCGAACATTCTCGCCCTTTCAAATGTGAAGGCGTTATAATGTGTCAGTCAATTTCAGTATTCGTTGGTAAAGAGTATCCCAAAAGTCGGCGGTGGGCGGTATTGATTAGCTGCCTTCATTTTAGTCTATCATTTCTAAATTAGAGACGGCTAGCACAGATAGCTCTCGACTGGCTTTACGCGAAATTAAACAAACAAACAAACTTTTCTTCACGTGGGTTTCGCTAGCTTTCGGTGTTTAAATGTAGCTTTTAAAGTATTATACTGCATATATATAGAGAGAGTTTCAGATAAAAATTCTCTCTCATCGTCCATTTCAACCATATGGCATAATGTGGTTGAAATATTATTATATACTCTTCTTGAATAATCCTAAGGAACTGAACAAAGAATGTCATGTTAAAAAAACATGATGGGCCTAATACTAATGTCTTATGACAAGTATAATTAATTACAATCATGCTTCGCCAGCTTAGAAACGGCATTCAAACCATAAACATTGTTCTAACAAGCGGTTTATATTTATTTATGATGTATATTTTTCATGATAGTATTAGGTTTTTATGTGAAATATTGTAAATAACCTATATTCTTCGGGCATATAAACATTCTCTGTTTTAAAATTCTTTTATAGTGAATGGCCATTGCTAAATTTGTTTAATTTTCTTAATTTGCCAACCACGAAGCTTAAAACATGCTGATCCTGTAACAGATATTATCAATTTGTGAAGAAAACTAATTATATCAGACAAATTCTAAGAAAACATTTGTCTAGCATAAAGTATTTTGTTTACATAATACCGTCTTGTTTACATAATACCGTCTTGTTTACATAGTACCGTCTTGTTTACATAATACCGTCTTGTTTACATAATACCGTCTTGTTTACATAGTACCGTCTTGTTCATATACACTCTTACTTTATATATCGTGATATAAAGGGATACGGCCGTCTTGTTTACATAATACCGTCTTGTTTACATAGTACCGTCTTGTTTACATAGTACCGTCTTGTTTACATAATACCGTCTTGTTTACATAGTACCGTCTTGTTTACATAGTACCGTCTTGTTTACATAATACCGTCTTGTTTACATAGTACCGTCTTGTTCATATACACTCTTTACTTTATATATCGTGACATAAAGGGATACGGCCTCTTATTTCAAGTTATTAAAAGAAAAAAGTAATCGTAAATTACTTTTATAAAAGCACAGTTGGAATTAATCAGGATAGTTATGCAGTTGGTTGTCTTCTGCTAAAGGTTGTGGCATAACACGTATGTAGTCCAGACAACGTGATGACGCGATGAGTGCTCTATTTCAGTACCTCATTCGTCATATATACGTCGTTAAACACCAAGCTGCGGGAAAATCCCTGATCACAATCGGTGATATGAAAACGTTTGTTTGTTTTATTGCGGTTATTTGACACAAAATTTACTTTACATTTTCGACTTGTGTTGGTTTTGGTGCCCATTTAAAAACTTGTTTTTTTTAAATTAAGAAAGAGTAATGTGAATTTCATGTGTGCATTGGGAGGTTTGTTTGTTTGAAGTTAAGCACAAAGCTACACAATGGGCTATCTGTGCTCTGTCAACCACGGGTATCGAAACCCGGTTTCTAGCGTTGTAAGTCTGCAGACATACCGCTGTGCCACTAGGGGGGGGGCACATTGGGAGACATCTAAAAGTATTAGAAAACTAAAAAAAATGATCCTCTACGGGTCGGCGGTAAGATAATGAATTTAAGACGGTAAAATCCAGGATTCGATCCCCTATGGTAACCGAGTGCGGACAGCTCATTGTCCAGCTTTGCACTAAAGAAACAAGAAGTAACTAAAATAATCTAATTTTCATTAACTATTTCTCATATTTATATAAACAAAAGTCGGTTGACTATTTTCCATCTACAGTTACTATTTTGATACGAAGTGAGTTTCTTTTAAAATGTTTTCAAATGAAAACGAAGGAATAAGATATTGGTCCATTAATGGAACTTAGACAGAATGTGCCCATTAATAGAAAACATTGTATGCAAATTGTCTTCGGCGTTTTCCGAATAAAATAGAAAATGCAAATAAATGCAAGCCTTTTATAATTATTTTTCGATAAATAGCTTACTGTTAAGAAAATTGGAAGCGCAAAAACGCGTAAAAAAATATACATTTAGAAATCGAATTAAAATTAAAAATATATATATTTTTCTAGAACAGTTTGGCCCCGCATGGCCAGGTGGTTATGGCGTTTGACTCGTAATCTGAGAATTGCGGGTTCGAGTCCCCGTTCCACGAAACATGCTCACTCGTGCAGGCGTTATAATGTGACGTTCAATCCCACTATTCGTTGGCAAAAGAGTAGCCCAAGAGTTGGTGGTGTGGTGATGACTAGCTGCCTTCCCTCTAGTCTTTCACTACTAAATTAGGGATGGCTAGCGCAGATAGCCCTCGTGTGGCTTTGCGCGAAATTCAAACCAAACCAAACCTAAGTAGAATAGCTTAGATTTAAAGATTCTTGCACAATATGTGAATAGAAAGAGATATAATATTATTTTATTATTGAGAGAATGGATTACACAATATATATAATAGGATTTTCGGGGACACCTTTGCTCTCTACTCGGTGGCTGAACGGTAAACTTTAGGGTTTATAACGTTAAAATTCCGAGATCATTACCCGCGGTATACACAGCGCAAGTATCCTGTTGTGTAGCTTTGCGATTAAACACAAACAAACAGAGTCACTTTTTTTCATTGCTTAATGCTAAAATCCTGGGCTCTCGCGATGGACGCAGGGCAAGACAGCCCCCTTGTGTAGCCTTGCGCTTAATAGAAAAAGAAACACATTTTCTTTCGTTTCTGAAAACTCGGGTCAACTTCACGTTAAACAATTAATTGCAACTAACGTGCACGATAAATCACGTACTTTGATCTCCCGAGAATTTAGGTCACAAGCAATACTGCCTCTCATTAGCTGATCTGGATTTGTTGGTAGAAAAAAATGTGATCTAGTGGAACTTTCTGTGTCCTTATGTAAGCTTACATTTTTTCACTTTAAACCCTACACCAGCGGAAGATTCTGTTGAAAAGTTTCAAACTTTCTTTCACAATGAAGAAGAACATATGTTTGTGAATGAGTAAAACAAACAAAAACTACTTGGGTTATTGAAGACAGTTATATATATTTAAGGACTTGTATCTTATTAATGTATATCTTTACGTGTGAAATAATATTTTCTATATTTAAAATATTCATGTCCAGTCTGATGAAGGAAGGAAGGAGGGGCAAGTCCATCAAATTGTCATCCTCAAACAGATCTTTTTTTGATAAAGACTATTCGATAACAATTATATCCCTTAGAGAAACTTCGTCTAGATT
>NW_013668350.1:58925-62152 GCF_000517525.1 Limulus polyphemus | reverse complement strand
AACTTCGTCTAGATTGAATCATGCAAAAGAAATATCTTGATATGTCTTAATTTTTGTATTTAAGTTTTTATTTCTAAATAACATAAAGAGGGTTGAATATGTTTTACTAAAAGGATTTTGGAACCGTTACAGTCCATGGCGCTTCCAGTCATACTCCATCTGATGACCGTATATCTTGACAATAACCCTGAGCGTAGTTCCCATTTCAAAAACCTCCGTCGTAAGGCTGTCATGTCCAAAGTACACCACTTCTCCCTGAATATTTTCCATAAGACTTCTAGTGTACGAGGACGGCGGTTTCTCAGTGCCATTTCAACAGTCGATTGTAGATAAATCCATAAGCATTGCGTCCGGTCACTTGACTGGTCTGTCTTCGTATAGAATGACATGATAAGCATCGCGTCCGGTGACTTGACCGATATGTCTTCGTATAGAATGACATGATAAGCATTGCGTCCGGTGACTTGACCGATATGTCTTCGTATAGAATGACATGATAAGCATTGCGTCCGGCAAGCCGGACGCAATGCTTATCATGTCATTCTATACGAAGACATATCGGTCAAGAGCTTGACTGGTCTGTCTTCGTATAGAATGACATGATAAGCATTGCATCCGGCAGCTTGACCGGTATGTCTTCGTATAGAATGACATGAGCATCCGTTTCCATTCTCCAACTGCTTTAGGTATACAACGGTTGAATTGGAAGTATTACTGGAAGCCTTTCTCTTGGTGAATACATATCCTCAGACTTAAATCCTCAGACTTCTTGACTGTGTTGAGTACTGATGACTGGGTCACGTGGACGGCATTTGCCACTGACTGGGTTACGATCTGTTGCAAGTGTCTTTATGAAATGTCTTAGTGACCCAAGTTGGTCCAAGTTCTTTTGTGTGTCAATACAGTTAAGAACAAGGTAAGCTCTAAATCCCCAATCTGAACGCACCTTTATGATCTGAGTGTATATGGAAGTTCTAAATCCCCGATCTGAACGCACCTTTATGATCTGAGTGTATATGGAAGTTCTAAATCCCCGTTCTGAACACACCTTTATGATCTGAGTGTATATGGAAGTTCTAAATCCCCAATCTGAACACACCTTCATGATCTGAGTGTATATGGAAGTTCTAAATCCCCGATCTGAACACATCTTTATGATCCAAGTGTATGAATACTTCGCATAGGAAAGGGTTGTTACATAATTTTTCCAAAAGTGGTGACTTTTCGATGGAATCACACTACCTATGAAACAGTGTAAAAATGTGGTTCTGATACATTCCGTCCCACCGCGACTTTATATCAGCTGTTTGCCCCTTGTCTCTCTGAGTTGCATATTAAAAATGTTTTTCCCATAACGTATTCATCCGTTTATTTATTTTAACACTGTGTACTTACTTAAACGAAAATGAGGCGCTCAAGTTTAGTTAGCAAAACCAAGTATACACACATTATTTGATAAAGAATGCCATTTGTTCAAAATTTTAATGAACAGAATTTCATTAACTGCACACAAACCGTAATAAAAAAATCTGTTATTTGTCCGAAAATTAGACAAAGGCTTTACAAATCTTATTCAGGACCAAATATGTATTACATGTACGTACTAAATTTTTGTATGTGAAAAGAGAGTCGGGGACCGGAACCCAGGACCTTTGGTTAACAGGACCCTCAATCGACTTCTGATTTACCCAACAATACAAGCTATTCGCTTCTATTTTCATCCATAAGGCTTTTTTAGTACGAGTATGATGTTTATACTATGTTGTGTCGTTGTAGTCAGGCAGTTAGTGGATTGATTTACTACCATCAAAACAAATTATACAAGGCAGACTAGATTTAAATATATTGTTGAGGACTCTTTAACATGCTAAAAATGTTTATGTTTCAAAGTCTCCTTTCATTGATTCATATTCGTATCAAAATGTACGATTTTTTTAAATTTAATTTCGATTACATTTTAATTGGTTTAATGTAGTTTAGGTCATGCTACAGATATTTAGGCTGTTAATTTATCACTTTTAAGTTCCTTTTATCACTTGTGTTTAGAAGATGTTGGCTGTTTTTTTCATGATGCAAATTTTATGTCATACTTAGCAAACAAAACGTTCTTAATACTAAAGATAAACGACCTTATAACCCCAAAATGTTGTTTTTATTTAACTAGACGCTCAACGTTTCACTTTACAGCTTCTTCGGGAGCGTTCACTAAAACCGAAACCAAAACTGACAGTACAAAGCTTCAAATGGTATTATAAGGTCGTATATTAGTAGTATTAATATATCCTCTATACACCAACATGCACTACAAAGATTAAATAATAAAGCTTTCTCGTAAAACATGTGTTTTTTCTTTGTTGCATCCTTAGGCTGAAGCTAACCTTTTCCTGCATGATGGAGATGGAACGTTACCCATTAGACACTCAAGTGTGCGATATCGAGCTGGCATCATGTGAGTTCACTTTTTTAAAAAAGGGGAAATTACACTGTTTATTAATCTGCATATCTAGCTAACAACCGTAAAAAGTAATTGAGAAAAGACTGTCTAAAAAACTCACTCAACGCCTGCATATTAATTATGTTATAATCAACTTTTAAAATAACAGTTTAAGAATAAGAGTAAATGACTTTCTCGTTCAGGAAAGTGATTACGAAAATCAAGAATTTCTATTAAATACCAGTTATGTAAAAACAAATTCGGCATTTTTATTTAATTGTCTGGACGAAAGAATGTGTGTTTCCCGACTAATGTCTCTTTCGAACGAAAGTGAAATGCCCGTATTGAAAGCTTTCTCATTCTTTCTTCAAAGCTGTGTTTCTCATTGTTTTAATGACGTGATATTCTTTCTTATCTAAGATATATCACCGACTTAATAAGTCAGAAACAATGAATCTTACAATATAACAATCAAAGTGAACTGTAATGAGAAAATTAAAAGTAAAGCTGCAGAACAAACCAAGAGTATTTCTCTCTCTCTCTCTCTGTTATAAAAATTGTTAAGATGCTTAGAGGAATCTTCATTTTTATCATTGTTTTCTATACTTTAACTACCTTAAAACAAGTACACGTAGTGCTTGTAAACCCGAATTAAATTTTGTATATTTACTAAAGACAAACCAAATGCGGATTATTTACGAAAAAAATAATGTTTGTTTTGTTTTTTAGAATTTCGCGTAAAGCTACACGAGGGCTATCTGCGCTAGCCGTCCCTAATTTAACAGTGTAAGAC
>NW_013668350.1:49933-58151 GCF_000517525.1 Limulus polyphemus | reverse complement strand
ATTTACTCAATAACTTACCGTATAAAGATAAAAATACCTTGATGTTTGGATCACTATAATAAACTAGAACATTTACTCAATAACTTACCGTATAAAGATAAAAATACCTTGATGTTTGGATCACTATAATAAACTAAAACATTTACTCAATAACTTAAAGTATAACGATAAAAATACCTTGATGTTTGGATCACTATAATAAACTAAAACATTTACTCAATAACTTAAAGTATAAAGATAAAAATACCTTGATGTTTGGATCATTATAATAAACTAGACATCTTTTAGTCGTCATCTTTATACAGCAAATTATTGAGTAAATGTTTTGCCTCCTCCCCTCCCAGTGGCACAGGGATATGTTTGCGGACTTATACTGCTAGAAACTGGGTTTCGATACTCGTGGTGGGCAGAGAAAAGATAGCCCTTTGTGTAACTTTGTGCTTTAAAACAAACAAACTGTAAATGTTTCAATGTATTTTGGGACTGAAGACAATCTTATTTTTAAACGTTTATCTTGTACTATTATTTTTTATTTTATTTTAACAACTGTTTTACTTAAAATTTACACCAGTGTCGTCTTAACCTAAAAACAAAAATAATAGTTGACATAAAAACATCAAGTAGTCAGTCACTTCAATTATTATATTTTGTTTAATTTTGTTTGTTTGTTTGAGGTTAAGCACAAAGCTACACAATGAGCTATCCCTGCTCGTCCCACCACGGGTATCGAAATCCGGTTTCTAGCGTTGTAAGTCCGCAGACATACCGCTGTGTCACTGGGGAACAATGGGCTATCTGTTGTCTGTCCTCCACGAGTATCGAAACTTGATTTCTAGCATTGTAAGTCCGCAGACATTCCGCTGCGCCATTGGGGGGCGAACTTATTGACTAGATGAAAGTAATTAGTAAAAAGCACCCACGTCCATCTCTTTAGTTACGTTTGCGTGACCGAATAATGGGAAGTGACCATCACTCCTATAACGCATTCAGGGTCCCATTTATTTCTCCCCTTAGAACAATGTAAATTCGCGATGGATGTATACAAACAACATGTATAAGTATATTGTATGTTTATGTTTAGTGTCAAATTTCGAAGGAAGACTTCTCCTCATCGACGTTTATGTTATTCATTAGACATGATATATTTTCTTATGGTTAGGGTTGCGGGTTCGAATCCCATACCCGAACATGCTCGCACTTTCAGCCGTGGAGGCATTATAATGTGATGGTCAATCTCCCTATTCATTGGTAAAGGGTAGCCCAAGAGTTGGCAGTGGGTGGTGTTGACTCTAGTTTTGATATATAAAACGGCTAGCGCAGATAGCCCTGGAGTAGCTTTGCGCGAAATTCAAAACAAATAAACAAATGTTTCTTATATAATGTAAAATAGTTACCTAGTAAAAGGGATGACTGGAGTATTGGCTCACACTTTCTCCTTTAGTTTCCAAGACTGTCCGAGAGGTAAAGCTGCAGTGGCTGAACGAGAAGTCAGTATCAATGTACAATGATCTTAAACTTGCACAGTTTGAACTACAGCAGGTCAGCCTGGCGGTGTGCAAAGAGTCTTTCCAAATTGGTGGGTAACTCTAACTAAATGCTGTAACTCTAAAAATACATATATTTTTTTAATATAACATATTAGATTAACTGTGGAGTTTTCAAACATCTGTTACGCTGTATATTACTGAATTAGTGATGTAGTGTTTTCTTCTTCTAGAATCTACAGTATTACGTCTTTTTACTTTCTTTTAGAGATATTGACGTGGTCATCCTTCTTTTTAACTTCATATTTTTGGAGCTTTTAAAATATGTGGATTTTTGTTCTCTTTTATAAGTTAAATGGTATCCTTATAATGTTGTTAGGTCATCAAAAATTTCGGTCCCGTTTTGTAAAATTTTTTTTAATAGGTCAAGAAATATAATGTAAATTAATATATTTCCTGTTACCTTCTAACTGTATGTGCTGATATAATATAGGCTTTCTTAACATAATCCACATTTCAAGAATTTATTAATTTTGCAAATGCATTTACAATAGATTTTATAGATTAAATTGAAATTTTAATAAAGCAAAAGTATGTCGAAAAAGAGGGATTAGGAAATAAATATATATATATATATATATATTTAAAAAAAGGAAAAAATATTACTTCATAAGGAAGAATAGCGTGAATTTAGCACAGCATATTCAAACCTTAGATGAAAAAATAATTAATTGTAACATTACGTAGAACACGAAAGAAAATAAGGAAAAAGAAACCAAGGCAGCTACAAAATAAACATGTACCACCTGGGTATACGCCATAAAGTGAATATTTATGCTATGTGCCCTGGTTTTTGAGGTACTGGCGGAAGTAACACCCATATATATATATATATATATTCTATTTTTAAAACAAATATTTATATGTTTGACATTTGGCATATAATATTAATAAGAACAGCCGAGTGAAATTAAACACTGTATAATGATTTTTCAACCATACTATATCTGCTATATCCAATACCGACGAGGCATTCACCCAATACCAGGGCTATTTAGACAGATACAACAGTGGTTGAGATGGTATCTATAGTGGCAAACCGGTTGACAACAGCTGTAACGATGTGAACTTGATTAAATTACGCAAGAGTGTATGAGATAAAACAGTGGCGTGAAGTTGGCATTCATAATGCCTTAACATACTGTCATTGAACTCATACTTAAAAAATGATATTTTTCAGACACAATTTATTTTGCAATATTTGAAGTAAAATGTTTGAAAATTGTAATGATGGATCAAAATCGGGACATCACCTGGATACCATGCAACCGTTGATCAATGCAATTTGGTCTTGAAAAATGTGAAAAACTGTGAGTTTAAATAGTAAGCAGGAGGTATCTTTCCTACACTCAACTATGTTGCTAAGCCTAAAATACAAAGTCCTGTAACTGCCGTTAAACCTAACGTTTATGTCAAACTTAACTTGACAGTGATTTCTTGAAATATCTATCTAGTCGAAGACATTTAAACCATCATGTTCACTTAAGTTTATTTCTAACTGCTTAATTAAGCTGAATATTTATTAACTAATTATACTAACATATATGTTGTACATAGTTGTTTGCATAAATGAAAACTAATTAAAGTTTTATAAATTTTGAGTAGTTTTAAAACTTTTACAATAACTTTAATGCCTCTGTTAATAGATTTATTTTAATAATTATCAATATGGATCATGAACACCAGTTTAAAGAATTTGTTAAGAAATCAAGGAAACCATAATATAAATATCTTCCATAACAATCTTAAGCCCAGAATTCACCTTTTACAGAACACACTTCATAATTACAACACGGTTTTGTTCAAAAATGAGGTAATTAAGACCCTAGAATGTATTATCCTCTTGTAGTTTAAAGATATATTATATATTCTAAAGTCCATATGTGTAACCTAAATCTGTGAAGTATGTTGTAGGTTGATGTAAGAAGGAAGATTCGGACATTGTATTGATTCAGATTTCTGATTTGTTCACAGGTGAGTAGAGCTGCCTACAAGCCAAGCTATGTATAGATTATTCTATATTTTAAAGTATGTTTGTATATGCTAAATCTGTGAAGTATGTTGTGGGTTGGTGTAAGAAGGATGATTCTGACGTTGTACTGATTCAGATTTGTTCACAGGTGAGTAGAGCTGCCTACAAGCCAAGCTATGTATAGATTATTCTATATTTTAAAGACACCAACCCACAACATACTTCCCAGATTTAGCATACTACAAACAGAGAGAAGGATGATTCTGACGTTGTACTGATTCAGATTTCTGATTTGTTCACGGGTGAGTACAGCTGCCTACAAGCCAAACTATGTATAGGTCATTCTATATTTTAAAGTCTGTTTGTATATGCTAAATCTGTGAAGTATGTTGTGGATAGGTGTAAGAAGGAAGATTCTGACGCTGTACTGATTCAGATTTATTCACAGGTGAATACAGCTGCCTACAAGCCAGACTTGATCTGAAACGATCCATTGGTCATTATCTCGTTCAGTACTATCTTCCTTCGACCCTCATCGTCTTTATATCATGGGTCTCCTTCTGGCTCGACGTCGACGCCATTCCTGCTCGAATTACATTAGGTGTCACCACTTTGCTGACCATTTCGTCCGAGAGTAGTGATCAACAGTCTAATCTGGCACCGGTTTCTTATGTTAAAGCCTTAGATGTCTGGATGGGCACGTGCACTTTTTTTGTCTTCGCTGCCTTGATAGAATTTACATTTGTCAGCTACTTGGCAAGAAAACGGGGAAACGTCCAGAAATTTAAAGCAGAAGATGGCGAAGTTAATGCTACTTTGATTGTGCCCGTAAGTTATTTTTAACATTATCAATCGATCTGTTTACACGATGGTTAATTACTGTTTCTTTGTTTTGTTTTCCAGAGTAATGTTTTGGCTTAAGCGCGAAATATCAATAAAGTACGTATTCAGTGGTGTGGAAGTGAAGATGTTCGTACATATATATATATATATATTTGCCACTTCTGTAATTTGTATTGTATTTCGTGATGAAAAAAATCTGATTATCTTATAATGTAGCATGTAGTTAAAGCTAAAAACATCTGTTAGATGTTTTTTTTTTACGATTCCAAATTTTACAGGATATGGTTTGCTGAATAATCTAATATATGTGTTTCACCCATTATTTGAGGATATTTAGTTTTATTCGGTCGTATGCAGGATTTTGGAAAGAGGGGACCAGTTCTTGGACCAGAGCATAAGCTTAATGACATATAGGCTTAATTGTATAATTGTTATGGTACATGTCATTCCTTAATAATATGTTTAAAAAGTAATAAGCTTCATTAGTTGTATAGAATATATAATTATTGCTTATTCTATAGCTTCACAAACTGAGTAACAAAATCTAAAATGATCCTTTGGACCCCCACTTATATCCGCCCTTGTGTTATTGTGTTTTAGCCAGCCTTGCACATATGCTATAACTTTAAAGCTGTCAGGAATTTTATCCTTGAAGTTGGATTGTAAGTTTGCGATGCTCGGATGTGGTTCGCCATTTATTATCCAAAAGTAAGAAAAAACATCCTCATTCAGTCAGTCTCAAACTTAGTTTATTCGAATGGATAATCTTGCAGAATTCATTGTATCTAATTCAATATGTTTAGCATTACATAAGCTCAAAGGCTTACAACGATCTCATATTGAGGTAATATAGATTCAGCATACGTGGGTTTTGGTGTAAAAAATCTTCAGCAAAAAAACAACAACAAAAAAAAGAATAAACTGAATTAGTTCTGAAGTTCTGGTGTTCCATTTATATTATGCTACTTATATCTATTGTTGAAATTGTGTACAGTTTTAAAAGCTTTCATTTCAAGGATTATGCGAGCAGCATTTCAAGATATTCCTTCCTACTTCAGAGATAAAGAAATATATGCATGAATACTATAGTCCAAAGTAATGTTCATTAAAGTCCAACTCGATCTAACTTTTGTATAAACCAGCCCTTAATAATTGTCTTACGATTTTACACTTTTGCAATTAATCCTCTCTTCCCTCCCCAGGCATTCAACAGTAAGCTCGAGGGCTCATAACGTAATGTTTAGGGTTTGATCCCTGCTGCGGGAAGAGCATAGATAGCTCGTTGTGCATCTTTGCACTTAAATAGAGTAAACGTAATTTTTCTTATTATCTATTTTCTATTTTGAAGTACGTGATAAATCTACTTTTCATGTTAAAAAGTTGGCCCGGCATGGCCAGGTGGTTAGGGACTCGCAATCTGCGGGTCGCGGGTTCAAATCCCCGTCCCATCAAACATGCTCACCCTTTCAGCCGTGGGGGCGTTATAATGTGACGGTGAATCTCACTATTCGTTGGTAATAGAATAGCCCAAGAGTCGGCGGTGGGTGGTGATGACTAGCTGCCTTCCCTCTAGTCTTACACTGCTAAATTAGGGACGGCTAGCGCAGATAGCCCTCGTGTAGCTTTGCGCGAAATTCAGAACAAACAAACAATAATTTCCATCGCTGACGTTGTTTTTCCAAACACAATATTCCTTTGTGAAAACGGATTTCTGCGCCGTGGTTCACCTTAAATCTATCGATAACAAATGGAGTTTTGAGACTTGAGGCTTTATTTTTAGATATTTACTTTGTACCTAAATATGTATACATGTATTGTATTTTTACCCAAACATCTATTATTTTTCTTACTATTACTAACCACTATAGTTTCCGTTGATGGTTCAATGATAAAATAACGTGGATCCATGGTCTGGTATGTAACAACAGCATGGTGTCATAATAAGGTACGCAACAATAACATGCAACCCTGGTCTGATATGTAACAACAACAGCATGGTGTCATAATAAGGTACGCAACAATAACATGCAACCCTGGTCTGATATGTAACAACAGCATGGTGTCATAATAAGGTACGCAACAATAACATGCAACCCTGGTCTGACATGTAACAACAGCATGGTGTCATAATAAGGTACGCAACAATAACATGCAACGCTGGTCTGATATGTAACACCAACATGGTGTCATAATAAGGTACGCAACAATAACATGGAACCCTGGTCTGATATATAACAACAACAACATGGTGTCATAGTAAGGTACGCAATAATAACATGCAACCCTGGTCTGATATGTAACAACAGCATGGTGTCATAATAAGGTACGCAACAATAACATGGAACCCTGGTCTGATATATAACAACAACAACATGGTGTCATAGTAAGGTACGCAACAATAACATGCAGTCCTGGTCTGATACGTAACAACAGTATGGTGTCATAATAAGGTACGCAACAATAAGATGCAACGCTGGTCTGATATGTAACAACAACGTGGTGTCATAATAAGGTACGCAACAATAGCATGCAACGCTGGTCTGATATGTAACAACGGTATGGTGTCATAATAAGTTACTCAGCAATAACACGGAACCATGATTCGATGGCCCCCAGTGGCACAGTGGTATGTCTGCGGACTTACAACGCTAGAAACCGGGTTTCGATACCCGTGGTGGGCAGAGCACAGATAGCCCATTGTGTAGCTTTGTGCTTAACTTCAAACACACAAACAAACAAACCAGGCTTCGATAACAGTATAGTATCATAATAACGTAAGTAACAATAATATAGAACCTTGGTGTGGTGTGAAATTAAGCTCCTGTACGAACCGACAGCATGGAACTACTTACCAAGCTCATCATGGAACTAAAATGCAGCACGCGCCGATGTTTTTGAATTAAATTGCAATAAGCCGCGACAGGATGGAACTGTACTCCACCGCGCAGTTGTAGCATGGAAATAAAAACCTAAGAACACAATATATTAAAATCGTAATGCATCCAATATGCGATTAGACTTTGAGTGGATTTAACATTCGTCCCAATTCGTCTTATCAGAGACGTACTTAGGCCTAAAATATTTATTAATTTTATTAACCAAAGAAATGTCGAGTGACTGTATTAGTTGAAGAATGTATAGATGTCAGATAAGAGAAACGTATTATTAGTGCTTTATATATTTAACATACAGCATGGAGTTTTATATAAACTCTTGGATATACAACTACATCAATAATTAAGTCTGATTTGTCTGAAACTGTAGGTTTCCAGCATACAAGACGTGATGAACATTCGGGAAATTTCTTCGCTGATGCTATTACCCGCCAGAGGATGTGCCAAGCGAATTGACAAGATCAGTAGAATTGTCTTTCCTATTGGTTTCCTGATTGTCAACGTTTTCTACTGGCCGTATTATTTGTATTAATTTGTATTGTTTTCTTTTCTGTTTACTTTGTATTCTTTTTAACATGTTAAAGTATTATATTGCTTCATATTGTGCAAGGTAAATTGTTGTCTGGAAAACTGTGTTGCCATGTCTGTGTATAACGTATGTAAGTTTTGAAAACTATTTGACTTGTAATGTTTTTCTAGTTTTGGAAACATTGTTTACCTTTTTGACGGTTTTCTATTTGTAGTCTTCGAGTTACGTTTTTTTTTTTTAATTTATCTTAAAGTCAGTAGTTCAGTTTTAATCATATTATATTTTCGATGTTAAATGTTTTCATTAGAATTGCGTATTGTATGTACATCTGGATGTGTCGTTAATAGCGAGGGTACCGAGTTGTTGATTCAGTGTATGCTAATCATTTAGGTTGGTTAGGGTGCTCGACTCGCAATCTGCGGGTCGAGGGTTCGAA
>NW_013668350.1:43178-48933 GCF_000517525.1 Limulus polyphemus | reverse complement strand
ATAGCCCTCGTGTAGACTTTGCGCGAAATTCATAACAAACAAACAAACATTCTTGTATACTGATTTATGTCGTTAGTCACTTGTTTCAGTTTGTTTTATAGACACGAATCCATTAATATATAAGCTATATTTTAGTTCTAATCTACATAGTTACTTTATTTTTGATTAACATTAATAATTCTATGGTGGCAGTACCAGTGATAAAGTAATTGGAATGTATATTACAGAAAGTAACCACAAAGCATGCTTATGTGTGTGCTAAATAAAAGCTCTGGAATATTCAATATTTTCCTGAAACTACTTTCTACTTATAATCAGTTCCATGTTTGTGATGCCTTTGCAGCCGAAGTACCAATTTCGCTTCATTATCAAGTGCATTCAAGAGGTTAACTACGCGTCCTCAATCTCTACAACTTTGGCTTTCGTTTGTTTCTTTTATCAGCGAAGTTCAATTTGGTTTTAATTAACAGTTCAAGTCGTGGATGATTAAATTAAGAGAGAAATATTTCAAAGAATCAAAACGAAACAGCTTTTGAGAACTTCTAAACACCGTCGAGCAAAGAAAAAACAAAAACTGTATTTGAAATATATTTATATTTTATTTCCAAAATAAAAGGAACTTTAATAAAATGTTTATGTTGTAGATATCCAAGTTAAGCAGCTTTCTAGCTTAATAAACTGTTAGCTAACATTTATTTAACAAAAAAAGTAGGGTAACATCATCTCCGAACATTGTTCGTCTTATGTTAGTTCGTAGTTGCCTGTAAAACTGTTTTCTTTGCAGTATTGATGTGTAGTGATAGAGAAAACAATAAAAATAATCTTGATTGTGCAAATTTTGTTGTTCAAGAAACCTAAAAACTCTAAAGAGAAGTATATTGATTTATTTAAATAGGTTGGATTAGTAAAATAAAAGCCTGTCTACGGTATTTTAATTGTAAATTAATAATTTTAAATCAAATTTCCTTTAATAAAAAAACCAATCACTGAAGCACACTCAATCTCGCAATTACTTAGCTATGAAAATTTTCACATAGATATTTTAAAAACATTTCACTATTGTTTCTAGCTTCTTATAAACCTTCTTAAATTATACTTTACATGTTGCCAGAAAACATTAACTGTCCTATTTCTCAAAATTACAGTTCTCAATAGAATTATATTCTACAGTTGTAAACAAAATGGTTTGTACACTTGTGGAAAATACTTCCAAGTTCAGAGGCAGTAAATGTGACTGGTTTTAATCACTGTACATTCTCACTTAACTTCATTTCTTATAGTTTTTATATGGAGACTTTCAAGAATACGTTATTCATGTTTTCACTTTTCCGTTGGTAGTTATGCAAAAAGTGTGACATTTGTGAATAGCTTTTTAAATTATTTAAGTACACTGTTACACACACAAATGAAACATTATCTAAATACCTTTTAAACCAATATTTTACTTCATTTTACTTTGTGGCTTTTCTTTTGGTGAAATGTTAATTTCATTAAACAATTTTGCTCCACGGAAAACACTTTTTTTTAAAACTGATTTGATCAGTTTTTTTTTATTACACGTAATGAAATCAACTTGTAATTTATCGTGGTATTTATTTTAAATTAAGTTTTTAGGAAGCGTGTTGAGATAATGAATATTTTATCTGTCTTATATTTCTAGTTTATAGACGACGCTTCTCGCCTTGTTATGAGTCCTATATCAGCTCTCAGCACAGAGCCTAAACCGTCGTCTCCAATTTAGAAAGAATGCAGGAGGAGTTAACAGAAAACTATTGTCATGGTAATCAAACTATAAAACGAGTGCTATCCTTTAGTAACATGCATTATTTATACATCGATTTGCCTCTTCTGCGCGTTAATCACGTTGCACAAGAACCATCTCATGCTGTCCTTGGAACTCCTTCTACCGTTCATCGTGTTCAGTCAGCTAGTCATGATCACGCACTGTTGATACACATCGCAATTCTTGTTACATCTAATAAGTTTCTGCGAAAGTCGGCGATTTCAATTTCAGACCACACATTTTGGTAAATTTGTAATAAACCAGTCAGTGTACGTGAACTTCAACTTCCAATACCAAGTTTAAGCAAATTAAAGGCACAGAAAGCTATTTAGATGGTATCTTAGACTTGACAGGTATGTTTTTGAATGAGATTTTTATAATTCCAATTTCTTCCGCCATGTTTTCCATGAGGACAGATGGTGATTTCGAGATGTGGCCGAAAGCTTCTGAACTTTTGGTTTCTTAGGTTTCGTTTACTTCAAATCCTTGACTATTAGCTTGCAACCGTATAATGAAGATAGGGCTCAAATTTATTCCTGTTTTGGTTGCATAATTATCTTTTGCAAATATATCCTTCACTTCACGGATGAAAAGATTTTTCTAATGGCCACCATCAAATGACTCAGCGATAATTCTACAGGCTTACAACGCTAAAAATCAGGATTCAAAGTACAGGGCAAAGGATGGGCAAAGTACAGATAGACCATTGTATAGCTCTGCACTTAACCATAACCAAATCAAATATACCATTTCTTTTGATAGGCTTGATATGTGTTTTTGGAGTTAATTGCTGTTCTAAATGCTCTGCTGTGTGGGTTTTTCCACTTAAATGGATTAGATTGAATACCTCCTTCCTCGGAATGTTGTATTCTTTGACTCTGTATCGTTTAACATTCACAGACACACCCAATAATAACTTTACTTAAACGGCTTTGCGCTGTTGAATGGTCGGAAATTCACCATACACCAAACATATTGATGTATTAAAATACTCAAACGATCAACGTTGTTTGGTACACAGTTAAAATCTTTTTTTTATTTGGAATTATGCACAAAGCTGCACAATGAGCTATGTGTGCTCTGCCCACCACGGGTATCGAAACCCGGTTTCTAGCATTGTAAGTCCGCAGACATACCGCTGTGCCACTGGAGGGCTTAAGTATTATATTATATTTTTAATATTTAAAGAAGTCCCTTGAATTTTAACCTTTTAACAAAAAAGGTTGATGTTAAAATGTTGTTCATCGGGTCTTTACTTATACCTGCGGTAACGCCCTATTGAATTAATGCCCCCCCCCTCAGTGGTACAGCGGTATGTCTGCGGACATACAATACTAGAAACCGGATTTCGATAACCGTGGTGGGCAGAGCACAGATAGCCCATTGTGTAGCTTTGTGCTTAATTACAAATAAACTATTGCACTAGCATATGCACATCGTTTTGTTTAAAAGTGCGATTAACCCTCCGTATAAAGATTGTCTTAATTTTCATATTTTCTTTAAATATTTGGTATTAAAACAAATATTCTATCATCTACTGAAAATTAAAGTTTATTAAATACTAATTATTTTATTAATATAAGCCGCTTTATTAATATACAGTCATGGAAATAATCATGAAAACACACAGACGAGTTTGTTTGTTTGCTTGTTTTTAACTTATGCACAAAGCTACACAATGGGCTATTTCTAGCGATGCAAGTCCGCAGACATACCTATATGCCACTTGGGGGCACACAAATGAGACACACAAACACGCACACTTAGGAGATGCAAATACGAGTAATGACGCTATTAACATCACAGAACGTACAAAAGAAAAGCAGTTACTTTTACAATGCCCCTAGTGTTTTGTATGCGAACTTTTTCCTTTATACAAGGCGTTTCACCTTGTTTTTATGTTGTCATAGAGTTTATCAATATTTTAATTATCCACACAGCTTCAAGAATGCTAATAGTTGAACTTCGTGCAGGTCAAGTCGTGGTTGTGAGTGTTCCATCGAACCCTTTACTGTAAGCTAGAAACCGGGTTTCGATACTCGTGGTGGGCAGAGCACCAATAGCCCTTTGTGTAGCTTTGTGCTTAATTACAAACAAACTTTACTGTAAATATATCGTTTCATTACATTCGCTGTATACTTGGGATCATTGTCTTGCTGAAAGATCAGTTCCCTCTCCAGATTGGTTGAATTCCTTAGGGAATAGCATGAAGGATCAAAATATTTTCCACTTTGGAGCAGCGACAATACCATTTATTTCTACTTATCCTCCATCTTGTTTCACTGACACTGCTCCCCCGAACAATGCTAATTTTGATTTATTAGTAAAAATCCTTTTTTCTCATTTTATTGTTTGCAGTCCTTTTCGTTTGGTTTCCTCTTCTTAATACCGGTTTTTGAGAATTTACTAGTCTATTAAGACCACTTTTTACTAATGTGTAACTTACTGCTCTGGGATAACATACACATACGTATTTGCAGCAAAGTAATTTTACCGAATCTAAATTTTCCGTCGTTTACTGTGAAAAGAGTACACGCTGAAATGCTTAATATAACTTTTGGAGAGTTTCGGTTTGTTACTTCAACCACGTTTATTGCTAACAATGTCACTTTCAGAAACTCTCTTCACAGTCTTGCGTAGAACTCTCACAGAAATATATTCTCGCTACAATTTCTTACATGGAGTATCCTTGAACACCCCAAAAAACTTTGGTTTCTATATAAGTTTGTCATGCGATATCTCATTTCAGCAGTGACAGACATTACTAGATTCACACTACTACTAGGTTTCTATACACGTTTGTCATGCGATGTCTCATTTCAGCAGTGACAGACATTACTAGATTCACACTACTACTAGGTTTCTATACACGTTTGTCATGCGATGTCTCATTTCAGCAGTGACAGACATTACTAGATTCACACTACTACTAGGTTTCTACACACGTTTGTCATACGATATCTCATTTCAGCAGAGACAGACATTACTAGATTCACACAACTACTAGATTTCTACACACGTTTGTCATGCGATATCTCATTTCAGCAGAGACAGACATTACTAGATTCACACTACTACTAGGTTTCTATACACGTTTGTCATGCGATATCTCATTTCAGCAGAGACAGACATTACTAGATTCACACTACTACTAGGTTTCTATACACATTTGTCATGCGATATCTCATTTCAGCAGAGACAGACATTACTAGATTCACACTACTACTAGGTTTCTACACACGTTTGTCATGCGATGTCTCATTTCAGCAAAGACAGACATTACTAGATTCACACCACTACTACTACTAGGTATCGATAAATTGGTGGCATTTTCCATTCAGACCAAAGAGTCTGAAACAACCCCTACCAAAAATAATAACGATGTTCAGTGGAGTATTTATCGTAGACCAAGATTCATTAAGTTTGGCCTTAAGTTACACCAAGAATCAATAAGTTTGGCCTTAATTTAGACCAAGATTCATTAAGTTTGGCCTTACTTTAATGATCAAGAGAATTTCTTTTACGTACAGACTTCTCTCTTTATTACTTTTGAAAAGAATCTAAATGCTGTACAATGTATCATTACGTCACCATCACAAGTATTATGATCTCTTATGCTAGGTTTGTCTCCAATTATCAGATTTGTATCTTAGCACTCAAACGTATTTTGAGCCCTATGGTGGTAGATCCAGAATCTGTACCTTTATTCTGCTTGTTTGTATGTACGACCGTTACGCTTCTGACCGAGAACCTGCTGTATAAGCATGCGTAATTAGAATGTTTCCCCAAGAAAAACCGCGCATGCGCATTATTCACTCGACGACAAACAGTCTGCCTGCGGCAGAGAGCTGCAAAGCTGAGTGATCAAGTCGCTGCAATTGCTGTATGAAACAAAAAATAACAACAAAAGGGGAATGTAAATATACTTTATTAACCATTTTGTACAACAGAATATTAAAAACGTTTTAAAAA
>NW_013668350.1:41752-42352 GCF_000517525.1 Limulus polyphemus | reverse complement strand
TACTAGGTTTCTACACACGTTTGTCATGCGATATCTCATTTCAGCAGAGACAGACATTACTAGATTCACACTACTACTAGGTTTCTACACACGTTTGTCATGCGATATCTCATTTCAGCAGAGACAGACATTACTAGATTCACACTACTACTAGGTTTCTATACACATTTGTCATGCGATATCTCATTTCAGCAGAGACAGACATTACTAGATTCACACTACTACTAGGTTTCTACACACGTTTGTCATGCGATATCTCATTTCAGCAGAGACAGACATTACTAGATTCACACTACTACTAGGTTTCTACACACGTTTGTCATGCAATGTCTCATTTCAGTAATGACAGACATTACTAGTTTCACACTTCTACTAGGTTTCTATACACATTTGTCATGCGATGTCTCATTTCAGCAGTGACAGACATTACTAGATTCACACTACTACTAGGTTTCTACACACGTTTGTCATGCAATGTCTCATTTCAGCAAAGACAGACATTACTAGATTCACACCACTACTAGGTTTCTACACACGTTTGTCATGCAATGTCTCATTTCAGCAAAGACAGACATTACTAGATTCACACCACTACTAGGT
>NW_013668350.1:28050-41123 GCF_000517525.1 Limulus polyphemus | reverse complement strand
TATTAATTTATCTCTTTATCGAATTTAGGCCTAACCTAAGTTAAAGTTTTATAAAGTACGGCCTATACACAAGTGGATTTACACATTTCGTTGTCTACGATTACAATTTGTTTGTATTGTGCTAGAAATGTTATATTTAAAGAAGCACTGTTACGATAAAGATACTAATTTGGCAGGAAATGTTTTGCGGGTCTCTGCTAGTATCTATAATTACATCTAGGAGATTTAAATTCATAAACATTATATGTTATCAGTGGCGTTATTCTATCTTTGAACCTAAAAAAATTAATCTAAATTGAGACTTAAAAATAATTCTCAAATATATCTGTGGATAAACTTTACGAAAAAGTTTAAATAGTTGGTTTGGAACATTACAACTTAGTTGTATAGAGACACTGACTTCGCCCAAATAGCCAACTATGATGTTTCAATGATGTTTTTACGAAGCAATTTTTCTTTACAACATTCTTGGTATTTTAAATGTCTTTATGTAAATGTTGATACGCACTAGTGATCTTATAAGCACGATGAATCAAGGTCTTTACTAAATGCTTCGTAAGTAGCAGACAATAGTAAAGGAATATTGGAATAGAGTTGAAACTCAAATTTGAACATTTCTCTTGTCATTTGAACGGTTATTACAGCAAGTCTCTAAACAAAAAAGTTAGCCTAATAATTTTGAATCTTTTGATAATATTAGTACTCAAGTTAGTGGTATTGTTTCATTTGCCTTTAAAAATTATAGCCGTGGCTTGAAATACGCTAATATTAGTTAAGATAAACTTGAAGCCGCGAGAAATTTAACTTAAGCAAGAATGAAAATATTACTATAATGAAACCTGATATATGATACAGTATGGATATTCTTAACAAATCTGATTACAGTCTAGGAGCTGAGAAACTATTTAATGATATCAATAAATTTACGAAATTACAAATGGATCCTACAAAAATCAGATAAACTAAAATGCAGAGGTATTTGTTAACATTAAAAAATTATAATTTATTTACTCAGAGTAAATATTTAAAAATAAAATCAATCAGATTGTCATCCACGGCATTCCAAAAGTCTCCAAAGAAGGTTGTCCTGGTAGACCTATTGTTTCAAATTTGGGTATATATATATATAAACATGAAACTGCTTGATTTATTTGTTTGTTGTTGAACAAAGCCACATTGGGCCATTTGCTGCATCTACCGCAGAGAATCGAACCCTGGACTTTAGTTATATACGTCCGTAGAGTTGGGCCCGGCATGGCCAGGTGGTTAGGGCGCTCGACTCGCAATCTGCGGGTCGCGGATTCGAATCCCCGTCACACCAAACATGCTCACCCTTTCAGCCGTGGGGACGTTATAATGTGACGGTGAATCCCACTATTCGTGGGTAAAAGAGTAGCCCAAGAGTTGACGGTGGGTGGTGATGACTAGCTGCCTTCCCTCTAGTTTTACACTGCTAAATTAGGGACGTCTAGCGCAGGTAGCTTTGCGCGAAATCCATAACAAACAAACCGTAGAATTACCGCTGTGCCACCTGGGGACGTCATGTATTGGCGGGCATGCATTTTTGATGAACAAACAGCCATGTCAACATTCTCGTGAGTCTATTTACAATAGATTTACAATGAATTTTAAACCTGAATATATAAACCAATTTGTTTTCAGGTTTAAAGATACAATATCTTCACTGAAGCTGTTTGTGGATTTAAATGCTCTTGCCGCATTTCCAGTTATATTGGATTTACCACCAGGTGGCTTAAAACACGTGTGAATGAACATGCAAGTCCGCTAGCTGGAAACAAATCTTGCACAAGAGACCACGCTACTCGTGATTGCGACTTGGTGATACATTGGACGGCCTTTAAGATTCTTTCATAGACTATTGACGAAAGAAGTCTTTGCATAAAAGAAACTTTCCTGATCAATAGATTAACGCCACAACTTAATTAAACTAGCTCTGTGAATAGTCTCTTCCTGAAATTATAATTGCTAGTCGTCTGATTACATGTTGTTAATTTTTAAATGTGAATATACATTTAATAAGTTGGACACCGAGGCTGATTATTTTGCAATGAGAAGGAATTTCAATTGTTATTGTGCCTTTTGTGCGCAAATATTTGATTTGTAATAAAACTGTATGTTTTTTCTCCGAAGGGGGGAAGAAGGCCGCCTGGAGAGGTAATCTACTTTAACCACTTGCACCGCTATACAGTTGTGCGTTGTCTCTCAGTCAGTCAGTAGACTCTCAAATGACGTCACATAAAGGACGCCTAACGTTGCAACTTGTACTGTTTTGACGTGAGTAAAACGTGCGCATGCCATGAATCACGAGAGGAATTATGCAATCTTTAGGCTACAACACAGCATGACATATGAACTTCAAAAGCAAAAAATAAAAATATTTGTTACACCTAATTTTGGTTTTATTTACTCTTGAAACGGGGCACTTTCGTGGATCCTGCGGAAGTACATCTAGTAATAGATTGTTATTGGTTTTTGATCTACAAACATTAAAAAGTATGTTTGATAACATAAAATTATGAAGCTATGATGTTTGTTATGTTCCATCATTTCAGATAACGGTTGTTGGAGAATACAAAGAGAGATACACATGTGGAACGTTGTACATTTGTACATTATTTGTCCTACGTTGTCAAGTACGTTGTCAAGAATCTTAGTTGTTGGGCTTCATCTGCGACTCTTGCGAATAAAAGAGGTTCCTTTCCAAAAAAAAAAAAACAAAAAAAAAACGGTTTCTATTCCATTGTGTTCTTGGCATTCCTTGAAAATTCCAATTTTGTTCTCATGTTCTTTTTGGATATTTCAGTCTCAGCTCAGTAATATTTATAAAAACAATAAAATACAACTTAATTATGTTTTTTCTAGCTTGTAAACAACTTCAAAAAGAAAGGAAAGCAATGTTTGAGTTAGTGTATAAATTTTTTTTATTTGCTTTCTGGACATATAGAAAGCATATATGTAATTATATAATAGTATATGTGTGTGTGTGTGTGTGAAAAAACGTTTACCTTATTTTTAGGGCGCTGTATGTGTTTCCATCACGACAATAGGAAATCAAATTTAACGAATTTCCAAAGTGTCTTCGCAAAAACAAGTTTAGTCCACAAATAACCAACAGTTTGTAAAGGTTTGCTTAGTACAGAACGAAAGAGCCATCTCGACAGTCAGTGATTATATTTGTCATCTGAAAATCTATTGTTTCCTTAAAAATCGTCTGACTGTGTAAACAAAATCCTGTAAACACTTCGTAATGGAAACTTTGTTATGCCATAGAAAATGTACGTTTAGACACACACAAAAAAAAAAACGTTTACAAAAGCCTACAAAATATGGCCAATCTATTTTGTGTGTGTGTGTTTTTAAATGACGAATAAATTAATTTCTATTCTCGTACAGCCTTTTAGTTAATCTTAGCAAAGCTTGTTTTAAATGATGACCTTTTACGGTATGTTTAATAAAATCAATATATTTCTTCCTATGGATATTGTACGTGTAAAATGTGTGAAACAGTGTCTTTTTAAAGCTATCACAAGTAAAAACGTGTGAAATATTAATCTTCTGTGAATGCCATACGTGTAAATTGTGCTAAATGATGACCTTTTCTGGATACCACAAGTGCAAAATGTGTGAAAAGGTGAACATTTTACAGCTTCAAAAACGTGTAAACCACTTGATACAACAATATAAAGACAACGAATAAAAATATAACAACTAATGATTTTGTTTTGCTGATATAAATGCATGCACATGTGGTTTATATCATATATAAAACATTTCTCTTTTGACCAACTAAGTACGCTAAAAATAAGTTTCTGGAACTTTCTAACAATCATGTCTTAAACTCGTTTTCATGTAATTGTATAATTTTCTTTTAAACACACGAACTAATGAAAACAAGAAAGTGTGTAAACTTCCTTTTTTCTTATCCTTCCGATCTCTACTATTGAACTAAAAAATATTTATATTATATTTAATTCGTGTTTTAAAGCTTTCCTTTGTCGTCCAAAGAATCAGATGATTAGGGCGCTTTCCTCGCAATCTGAGGGTCGCGGGTTCGAATCCCCGTTCAACCAGCAGTGGAGGCGTTATAATGTGACGGTGAATCCAACTATTCGTTGGTAAAAAAAGTAGCCCAAGAGTTGGCGATGGGTGGTGATGACTAGCTGCCTTCCCTCTAGTCTTTCACTGCTAAATTAGGGACGGTTAGATAGCCCTCGTGTAGCTATGGGTGAAATTGAAAACAAACAAACTCAAGATAAAATACAGTTTAATGGTTACAATTAGGGTCTCGTTATCAGCCTATTGAACATAACTGGAACCTCTGTGTTGGTCTTTCTGTTATAAAAAAACACTTAATTTCAGCTGTGCAAGAAGGTGATCAAAATAATTAGGTAATGCTTAATCGCATCAACCATAGAAAAATCAAGGCTTCGCGATAACTTAGAACACACTGGTTAACATTCAAATACAACTGCAAATCATGTAATGTTTCTAAACAATTAAACATTTGAAGAAGAAATTCGGACAGAATCGTTTTTGGCCCAGGCTTAACTTACTTTTGTTTTCTTAAAAGCATTCGTTAAAGCTTAAACGAACATATATGGGTAATAAAACAAATCTTGTCACATTTTGGGAAAGTAATCACCATTCAACATATAAACAAGTATATAATATTATATCCATATACAGTATATACATATATATTAAGGATAGCATTAAAATGTTTGATTTTCACTTAAAATGTTCTAAACACAGCGCAGTTGAATTTTTTAATGTTAATTTTCCATACTGTTTCCCCCCAGTGGCACATTGGTATGTATGCGGACTTACAACCTAGAATCCGGGTTTCGATACCTGTGGTGGGCAGAGCACAGATAGCCCACCGTGTAGCTTTGGGCTTACCTTCAAACAACTATTAGCCCCACAGTGACACAGCGGTATGTCTGCGGACTTACAACCTAGAATCCGGGTTTCGATACCTGTGGTGGGCAGAGCACAGATAGCCCACCGTGTAGCTTTGGGCTTACCTTCAAACAACTATTAGCCCCACAGTGACACAGCGGTATGTCTGCGGACTTACAACGTTAGAATCCGGGTTTCGATACCCGTGGTGGGTGGGCAGAGCCCAGGTAGCCCATTGTGCAGCTTTGTACTTAATTACAAACAGAACCCTACTGTTTTTACTCTTATCAAGGATGTGTTAAAGAGGAAAAGATAAACAATCGCCCTTCCTTATATATACAGAATCAATGTGGAGATTTATTGTTATACATAAAGAAAAGATCTTAATGCAAAACCTCGAGAATCTAGATGAATAAGAATATCGACATGAAGTGTGAAAACGTCTCACTTCTTAAAATATTAACTTTAAAGAAGCAAACAATTACAAATATCACACTGACATACGTTTAGAAAATATATGAGACGTTGTGTTTCTTGTATTTGTTTTTATAAAGTACATTTACAGCATGAGAAATAGTAGTGTATTTTCAAATTAGCGAACAAATTGTTCAGTTTTTCCGGAACGATATTTTGTAGTGTATCCTCAGATTAACACATTTATCGTTTCATCTTCCTGTATGTTATTTATTATTGTATACTCAGACTGTCCTTCGTCTTGTTCAGTTCCCCAATATGATATTTAATACCTTTGTCTCCAGATTAGTGTGTATATTGTTTCGTCTTCCTGTATGATATTTCTTACAGTATATTCAGACTGTACTTCATATTGTTTATTTTTCCAATATGATATTTAATACCTTTGTCTCCAGATTAGTGTGTATATTGTTTCGTCTTCCTGTATGATATTTCTTACAGTATATTCAGACTGTACTTCATATTGTTTATTTTTCCAATATGATATTTAATACCTTTGTCTCCAGATTAGTGTGTCTATTGTTTCGTCTTCCAGTATGATATTTAATATAGTATATTCAGATTGTCCTTCATATTGTTTATTTCCCCAATATGATATTTACTACTTTTGTCTCCAGATTAGTGTGTCTATTGTTTCGTCTTCCAGTATGATGCTTGGTAACGTATCTCCAGGTTAAAACGCTTTTTTTCAGTTCCCCAGTGGGTTATTTAGTATTTTTGTCTCCAGATTAGTGTAAATATTGTTTAATCTCCCAGAACGATATTTAGTTGCAGATCTTTAGATTAAAAACATACTGTTTAATCTGTGAAACTGACGAAAGTCTGTGCTAGCGATCTTAACATAAGAGTCACCTTCAAGGATGTTCATGTAATCTACAAAATGGATGTTTTATTGGATTACGTTCGGCGACTATTTTTCTTTCGACACATTTCGTAAAAATGCTGCATGTCTTAACTGAAGATGGCGTCTTTATACTGTAATGACCATGCTTAGATCAAAACACAACAATATCTCTAGAATAAAAAAGTGTGTTTTTATTTGCTGAATGTTTGAACCTCTAGAGAAAAATCTTCTTTTCGGAGCGAAAATATACAGACTTTCATTCCATATAAAATGATTTGTAAAAAACAATTGAACTTAGACTTTGTAACTTGAAATATTTTGGGGTGGGTGAGAGTGTTTGTGCTGTTGTAAGTTTCTACAAGTAATGGCAATCTTGCAACACGTGATCATCATCGTTCCGAACAAATTCTAATAATATGGCCAATTTCTGCTTTCTTTTTGTTATTTCCCAACACTTAATTCAAACTCCTTCGAGAAATAAGGAGTGATCACCGAACAACTGAACGTTTTGAATTTCTCTGTAATGTTTCCCTATTTTGTTATCTAAAGATAATTCAGTACTTTAAATGATCATCACCGGTATTGTTTTACCGATTTTGTTTGTACATTTAAAATGTAATATGTGCCATTTGTTAACTTTCATCAACTGTATAATCATATATATATATATGTATGTCACATGAAGGCTTAATTTTGACAAATCCCAAGAGTGCTGAAACACTCGCGTTTTAAATAATACATTTCAGCAAACGCAATGCATCTAATTTTGTTTCTACAGGAATTTTAAATTTCAAAATGTGATTAAATTGATTTATGAAATTCGAATTTTTTTTCTTCTGAAGTACGACCTTGTATATTATTTTGTGAAAAGCACTCAAAATTTCGTAAAGTCGCTACAACTACAAAGCTGAATTGCGCGCTAAAGAACCAGGTTTTTTTCCATGTTTTTAGATCATCCACTTATTTTAAACTTATTACTTTCTGGCCTTTACAACGGTGTTCTACTATTTTATAACTTATTACTTTCTGGCCTTTACAACGGTCTTCTACTGCCACAACTGAGAATTAGACCACAACAGTAGGCTACTTCTCTTCTAACTTCCTACGAAACTTTACCTACTCGAAGAGTTCTCACTACATCAGAAATGTGATTAAATTGATTTAAGAAATTCGATCTTTTTTTCTTCTGAAGTACGACCTTGTATATTATTTTGTGAAAAGAACTCAAAATTTCGCAAAGTCGCTACAACTACAAAGCTCCAGAGCAACTGAATTGTGCGCTAAAGAACCATGTTTTTTCCATGTTTTTAGATCATCCACTTATTTTAAACTTATTACTTTCTGGCCTTTACAACGGTCTTTTACTGCCACAACTGAGAATTAGACCACAACAGTAGGCTACTTCTCTTCTCTTCTAACTTCCTACGAAACTTTACCTACTCGAAGAGTTCTCACTACATCAGAAATGTGACATTAAAGAAAATACAATTAAAAATAAAATAAGCTCTACTGAAGCTAATTCAATAGTCCTAAAGTAACCAGACGTACAACATTTCGCACAGACTGAAGTTTAAATAAGAATAATAATTATTAGATCAGTTACATACGTAGTTTTATCCTGAAAACGGAAAACAACTAAAAAGCTCATCTACGATTATCAATGCTCTAAAAGCAAAAGATACTGTGTCTAGCATTCGACGCCTTTATGTGCTTATCAAGGACCATTCTAATCCCATAGAACCAGAGGGGTTCGAGAATATGAAGCATTCTAATCCAATAGAACCAGGGGAGTTCGAGAATAAGAAGCATTCTAATCTTATGGAACCAAAGGGGTTCAAGAATAAGAAACATTCTGATCCTATAGAACCAGAAGGGTTCAAGAATAAGAAACATTTTAATTTTATGGAACCAGAGGGGTTCAAGAATAAGAAACATTCTGATCCTATAGAACCAGAGGGGTTCAAGAATAAGAAACATTCTAATCTTATGGAACCAGAGGGGTTCAAGAATAAGTAACATTCTAAACCCATGAACAAGAAGAGTTCGATAATGGTGTTTGTTTGTTGTTGTTTTTTATATCAAGTTGTTAATTTTAGTAATCTTTATTTTTCAGAATAACTTAATTTGAGCATCACCTTCTAAACTAAAGATACGTATCATTGCCTCCTTGAAACTCTTTACTACATTTCATGAAGAAATTTTGCCTATTCTAGTTAATCAGTGTAACAGAGCTGTCTTCAGTAATTTACATTTTATTTTATTATATCTTATTCATGACCATAATGCAACGTTACTTATTTCCGGAATAAATTATCGTTTATATTATTTATCATCAAAACGTTAAAGAGAAACCTTTCATTTTGAATAGTAATTCGTTTTATAAAGGTTCTTCTATTCTACATGTTATGACAAAACACTTAAAAAGAATTAAAACATTATTTGATACTTTCAAAATTGCATTTAGTTTTCAGGTTGCTTTATTTGTCCAAATTCATTTGAAGAAAGTCTAGTTGGAATATACCGAGTTTTGAATTACTCAGATTAATAATAAATAAATAAATGGAATTGCTTATGTTTCGATTAAACAATATCAAAATTCAAGCAAGTCCTTGTAAGTTATTCTGTGATACACACCAGCGAGCAGCCAGTTAATCTCTAACGCAGACTCCATTAGTCATTACCACGAGATAATGACAAAACCACGCTTCCCTAAGACATTTTGACATATACTGTGGAAAGAACTTATTTACTTATGTAAGCTATAAACCCTGCATAAGAAAAAGAACCGAAGAAGTGTATTGCTTTACAATTTTTACAATGACAATATTCTAAAACATTCACACACACAAAAAAAGTCTAACTCCATATGTCTGGTTTCTAAAACATTCACACACACAAAAAAAGTCTAACTCCATATGTCTGGTTTCTAAAACATTCACACACACAAAAAAGTCTAACTCCATATGTCTGGTTTCTAAAACATTCACACACACAAAAAAGTCTAACTCCATATGTCTGGTTTCTAAAACATTCACACACACACAAAAAGTCTAACTCCATATGTCTGGTTTCTAAAACATTCACACACACAAAAAAGTCTAACTCCATATGTCTGGTTTCTAAAACATTCACACACACAAAAAAGTCTAACTCCATATGTCTGGTTTCTTCACGTTAACGTGCGTGTTTTCTTATAGCAAAGCCCACATCGGTCAATCTGCTCTGTCTATCGAGGGGAATCGAACCCATGATTTTAGCGTTGTAAATCCTAAGACTTACTGCTGTACCACCAGGGGACTTTCCACGTTATTACTTTATGTTGATTCAACAAGATTTCGACTGTAAAATTCATGTAAAACCAACCGAAAGACATAGAATGTAAGTTTAAACTAAACTATTCGTAATTGTTGACACTCGTATTATCAGGAGCAATAGTAAGAGGGAGAATTAAACCACAAAATATATTAAATTTGAAATGTCACTTATATTCCTTTTAGGTAACACGGTTGTTAAACAAACGACGTTTAATGGCACACAATAAATGTTTAAGAAAGAGACTGTCTACAGTCTTAAATTACAACAAAACATTTATTAATAATTTACTGCATATAGATAAATCTTTGCGATTGAGCACAGTCTCATACATTCTACGTGTTTCAACATCTTACTTCGTTATTATTATTATTATCAGTGCAATATTTTGCAAGAGTTAGGACCTATATATATAGTTTATAAAAAAAATCACACGGTCAAATTAACATACTGATGCCCCTGCCCCCAGTGGCACAGCGGCATGTTTGCGGACTTACAACGCTAGAATCCGGGTTTCGATACCCGTGGTGAGCAGAGCACAGATAGCCCATTGTGTAGCTTTGTGCTTAATTACAAACAAACTGATTCCTCTAGTGGTACAATGGTATATCTGCGGGCTTACGCTACTAGAAGCCAGGTTTCGATACCCGTGGTGGGCAGAGCACAAATAGTCTTTTGTGCAGCTTTGTGCGTAATATTAAACAATAACGGCAACTAGTGGTCAAATTTACATACTGATTTAATTTAAAGAATTTTTCGCCATCTATTGACAACATTTCCCTCTAGTCCTCCATTGCTATTTAACACTTTAAAATTATTTTTTTACATTTGATTATTTCAATAGTTGAAGTAAGTGTTAATAATTAATGTTTTTAAACTAAGAGTGAAGTTCATAAACAGGAAGAAGGTTTAACTATGGGTTATCCTTTAACTCCGTTACTATGTGATTGGTTGATGGAGAGTTTTGAAACTGTAGCGTTAAATAAAGAGGAAATGAAATTGAAAATTTGGATAAAGTGAGGTAAGGTGATGACACGTTTTTGATATGGCGGCGTGGTAAGGAGAATTGAACTTATTTTGCTAATTATCTTAACACTATTGACAATTCTATTAAATTTACATATGAGATTGAGGAAAATAAGTGGATGTTTTAGTAAGTAGAAATAAAAACAGGTTGGAAACTATTATTCATCATAAACCATTCTCAGTAATCATACACTCATATGAAAAATCATGCCACACTAAATCTAAAGAAAATTATTGCTTTTTAATTATTATGTAGATAGATTTGAAAATTATGTTGAAACAGGAAAATATTAACGACAAATTATTATTCAACTATGTAGAGATTTAATCCTGATATTATTGACAGAGCTGCCAAGAAATTAAAATAAAAGGGGATAAAAGTGTTACCATAAAACCACTCTCTGAAAGGGTTAACAAAGAAAGGCTTTTGTTGTCATTTATATCCGGTCTATCTTGTCAAATAATGTAACATTTTTTCCAATATATATATATATATATATACCGATGAACAAGGTTAGCCAGGTTCTTAATATAACTAGTGAAAAAACAACAACTAATAAATATCAAATAACGTGTGGATGTGGGAATATTTACATAGGATAAAACAGAAGAAATTTAACATTCAGATTAAATTAACACAAAGCGTGTTAGAAATAGTGAAACAAAGATCCCACTTTTAGCTGAACATACTAAACACATAATAAAAAAAAATCTATTTTAGTACAACCTAGGCATATTAATGTTAATAGTATACACGAATTTATTAAAATAATAAAATATAATGAAAATAAATTTAGAGAATAAAATAGGAATAGAGGGCGAATTTGTTAATAGATGGCGCGAAGTTCCTGAAATTAAATCGATATATGGAGTTGGTCACGTGATTATAGGCCTTAACTCTTGCAAAATTTTAATTACGCTTGTGATGATGATGAAGTGGGATGTTGAAACATGTAGAGTGTATGAGACTGTTTTCGGTCTCAATGTTTTTATTTTATACCATAAATTATTGAGTAAATGTGTATTATATTTTGAGGCTAGGGACAGTCTTAGTTTTAAGACGGTTTCAGCCGTCAAATGTGGGTGGCTACTACAGTGATTCGAAAGCTTTCAGTGGGCTCAGAACACAGCGCTTTGCTATCAATAATGTAGAGAATATTATGATGCGGTGCGCTAGAAATGTTTATTGCTGTGCTACAGTCGAAAGCCTGTCACGAAAAATAAACTATTAAAGCGGAGGACATTTGTCGAATATTTTTTTTATCACATTTATGAGTCAAATAAAATGTGTGGGTAGTGTTCATAGGAAATTTGCCCCCCAGTAGCACAGCGGCATGTCTGCGGACTTACAACGCTAGAAACCGGGTTTCGATACTCGTGGTGGACAGAGCAGAGATAGGCTTTGTGTAGCTTTGTGCTTAACTTAAAACAAACAAACAAACATAGGAAATTTCATGATTAATTATTAGGGTAAACCAAATTTATGTTATTTTTTGTTGTTGTTTTTTTGCATAGCGTCACCTACCATTCCGTGATCTTAAGACATTTTAGATAAAAAAAGTTATTATTTAAGATAGAACTCATACGTGCTAACAAACAAGTAGGGTGAATTTAGGTCGTAATTAGATTTTTTTAAGTCTGGTATCTGATTTTCAAAATCGAAATACAAACCCATAATTGTTTTCTTACTTCAAATTTATAAGCAGCCATTGTTGCTATACTTACGTATCAAAATAAATATTGTTTCATTTTTAAATACATTTTTTACAGTTTTTCTTTTTAATTTTATCGCTAATGATTAAGTTACGATATGGTAGTGCTGTGTAAATAGGCAGATTAATTCGAGATAACGTAAACTTGGACCTCTTGGTCTCGCCATCTACCCGACCATACAGGACTTAATTGAAGTCGAAAAGTTCCACAATACGACTAGTAGAAGTCTATAAGTCATCTACGAACTCACCTGAAGAGCAGTGAAATAATCACAAGTTAAAGATCAGAACTTGAAGCTGCAATGATGTGTAAGTAAACAAAAAAATCCACTTGAAGTAGCCCTTTTTAAATATAAAATGTGCTATTGGTGTGATAATTATTAATAGTGTGATTTTAATGAAATACAGGTGGTGTTTATATCTTATGCTATAAGAGTGGTGGCCAAACCCCAGCCCGCGGGCCGCATGCGGCCCGTGATGTCTTTTTCTGCGGCCCGCCTAACATTTATAAAATTCACTGTATTACGGCCCACGCATGATACTTAGACAGCCCCTGCGGCCTTTTCATTATTTTTAATTTGGTATAAGATCTATTGATATAAGATTCTTTGTGACCACAGCCAAATGAGAGCTGTTTCAGAGCATTGAAAAATACTAAGCTCAGGGTGGCCACTTTTTTTACCAGCACTGTATTTTCAAATTGAATGCGGTCCGGGTCGACTCCTGTAATCAAAATCTGGTCCGTGGCAGAAAAAAGGTTGGCTACCCCCTGTGCTATAAGAATA
>NW_013668350.1:26353-27109 GCF_000517525.1 Limulus polyphemus | reverse complement strand
AGTTTTATTCAAGAAAGGATTTGTATCGCTAAAGTTTCTTCGGAAAGAATTTTTACGAAAAATTAACTAACGACCGGAGACGTAACACTACTTAATGAGCACAGCCATTTTTATTTCTCAAGAATCGTAACGTTTAGAAAGAACCAAAAATGGACTAGTATCATCTAATGTAAGAAATTACAGAGCCGGGCACGGCCTAGCAACTAACGTGTCTGGCTGTAGAAGGTTCGAGCCGCACCATGTCGCTGAACAGGCGCTGCATTTTGAGTTGTGAGGATGTTATAATCGTGAAGTACCGCTGTTCTGTTTTTAAAAGTTACCTTATATCCTCATTCTGGTCGGTAGTCAACCAGGAAACCCGAACCTCGAGGTCACATACTATACTTTTCGGGTTGATATTGTCTCCCGGTGGGACAGCGGTAAGTCTTCGGATTTATAACGCTAGAATCAAGGGGTCGATTCCCCTCGGTGGACACAGCAGAGTGCTCGATGTGGTTTTGCTATAAAAAAACACACACACGCACGGGTTAATATTATCACTCGTTAAACTTCGGTCATTAAATTCACTGTAGTATTGCTTACTTCTCAAGGGACCCGGCATGGCCAGATGGTTAGGGTGCTTGACTCGCAATCTGTGGGTCGCGGGTTCGAATCCCTGTCACACCAAACATGCTCACCCTTTCAGTCGTGAGGGCGTTATGATGTGACGGTCAATCCTACTATTCGTTGGTCAAAGAGTAGCCCAAGAATTGGCGG
>NW_013668350.1:21010-26332 GCF_000517525.1 Limulus polyphemus | reverse complement strand
ATTAGGAAACACTGGCAATAGGAGTCGTTCAATTTGTTAGTTCTCTGTAACAGCGTGTTACATTATTATTGTACATTGTACTTGAATTGACAAGGAGAGTATAAAATAAAATTTTGTCAGACTTGAAATTGCTCTATGATATAAAAACTGGTCACTCCACATGGTAGAATCTCAGTATAATGGATTCGTTATGCGCACATTTTAAACGGATGATCGACGTTTTTGTCAAGGTATTCTTGTTTATTGGACAATTTCTAGGCAGAAGAGGAAGGAAAAGAACTCGAATTTATGAAGGAATGGACACATAAAAACTTTTCAGTAAAATTCTCCTTTCATTTCATATAATAATTTTTTCCTTCGGTTACAGTGATCCTTTAAGCAGCAAAGTTTCTAGTTTTATTTCTAGTTTTATTTTTTAAATAAGCGTTGAGAGAAACAACGTTCTTCTTATCTGTTGAATTTCGCACAAACTTGCACGAGAGCTATTTACCCTAAGAGTTCCTAATTTTGAAGTGATGGACCAGGGGGAAGACAGCTAGTCAACACTGCCCACCGTCAGTCAACTCTTGGGTTCAAATTTGATGACGAGGAACCCACTTTTGAGACTAATAATGCTTGGAGACGGCTTGAATAGGTAATGAAAAAAAACTTTAATATAAGTTTAACATAACAGCAAATGTACAACTTATCGACAAGGTTCTGTCATCATCATTACAACTCTTGGGTTATTCGAATCGAACTGTGGGATTTGACTGTTACTCTTATAACGCACCCACGTCCCCCAAATTGTGAAACTTGTTTGTTTGGGTGTGTTAACGGGGCTGTTACAACTCTTGGGTTATTCTAATCGAACTGTGGGATTTGACTGTTACTCTTATAACGCACCCACGTTCCCAAATTGTGAAACTTGTTTGTTAGGGTGTGGTAACGAGGCTGTGGATCGAAGGGGTCCGAGGGTTGAGATGTAATGAACATATTCCACACTTTCAGCTGTGGGCGCATTTTAAAAGTGACGATCAGTTCCCTTATTCGGTTCAAAGAGACTGCCCTTCCTCTTGTCAATACTTCAAAATAAAGGTGACCATATCTGAATCCTGGGGATTTCTGACATGGCCGTTTGACCCACGAGCACAAATGATGCCATTAAAGTTGAAAATTCCAATTTTCCTTCATTAAAGTTATTTATTGTGGTAGTTAAAAAGTTACTTTGAAAAATCAAATGACAACTAAAAATATTCATATGGATCTGTAAATATTGTTGTATTGAAGAACAACTCGAACCAAATGATATCTTTTTTCTATGTATTTTTTATAATAACTTTTGAATCTCTTTATAATTCTAAGTAAACTACATTATATATTTATTCAACATAAAATTTTTGGTTTTCTCTACTTGGATTAAACACTGTCTCAACTTTAAACTAGTTGTGATGGTTATATCTTTTCCCGGAGCTGAAAATAAAAACTTTCACGATGCCATTGCGTGATGATGAATGTGTGATTGTACGAAGGACTTTTGTATTGTTAGCGTAAGAAGTACTATATAAAGAAAGTAAAAACAATATAGATTACATTGAGGAACGAAACAAAATTAACAGTACCATTTTAGTTGAGAAGATGCGTAAACTAGTGTTGTTGTTTTTTGTTTTTTTTTAGATCTATATATTGTGCTGATATCTCTCCCAAGCAAACTGCCCAGCCTTATCTTTTAACGGTCATAAAAATACTGCTTAATGGCGTTTCGAACATACAAGCGTTGTAGATATAAGGTATAAGCCTGAGGCACCTATTGACTAACCCTAGAACTACTGAGATATTCCTCTGTCAACCATAAAGATAAGTTTGTAAAATTTCCTCAGATCTAGCACAGCGACCCGAAACTCATTATATTATAAATATAATTTGAGAACTGGCATAAAAATATAGAATCTCAAAACTTACAAAAGATATATCAAAAATGGCCAAACTTTATAAGAGCATACTTATTCGATATGTTTCTTGCAGTTGCCATATACTTGATAAAATATGAATGTTTATAATTTTCATAAGTGTCGCCTATTCATTTTATTTACGTACAGCAGACGTCGAGTTTCATGAACATAAATCAAAATGAAACTTAACAATAACGAGTAACGTGTGTGAAATAAAAGAATTTTGAAAAAAAAATTAAATAACCTCACCTAAAAAACTTAATCAATCTCATTTAATTGATTTTCAAAAACGCATGAATAAATAAACTGTATTTTTAAAGCGACTACACGACCTAATGTATATAAGCCAGACTATTTAGCTTTTGCAAAGCATTAGGCCCAACCGAAAAATAAATGTCAACATGTGGAACGTGTGATACACTCACATTTCCAAATAATATATACATCTTACATGTGATTCGCTTATTTTAATGTAGCAACTGATGATATAAATAATGCCTAGACCAATACTATGTCTGGTCATAACCCTGCCAACTTAATACACCCAGTTACTAGGTGAAAGGCCTCTTCGGCAATGGATATTGCAGATATAATGTGATTCATATATTATTGCGTATTCTTCTTTGCTTTCGCTCATAATTTCGTAGAAATACTTATTTTATATTTACACATGCACATGATATAATATATATTACACATGACGTATATCTTACATTTTTATGAGATATATTTTTATTTCCATAAAGTAGGCCTAGCTATGCTTCTCGTAGTAGTTAATTTCATAATTAGCCAAGACTTGTAATTTTAGGATTCATTTCGTGAATCTAGGCGAATGAGAACCATGAAAAGCGTTATGAAAACGTTGCTTTCACAACATTTTCTAAATTATTACAATAAGAGACCAAAATGTTACAACCACAATAAGCCCAGCAATTAGCTCATTACAACCACACTAAGCCCAACGATTAGCTCTCTCGCTAATATTTATCGTTATCTAAAGTCTAAAGTAAAAAAAAAAAAAATCGAATATTCACCAAACGATAAAGTTTTATAACAATCTCAATAATTCTAATGAAGCTTGGCTCCGGTTTGTTGAAATTTAATTTCAACTATCCTTAGTCTCCGGTGGTTCAGTGTTAAACTGGAATGCGTATGACGCTAGAATTAGTAGTTCAATTTCCCTGACAAGGTAGCCCCTTGTGTAGCTTGTTCTTTAGTTATTAATCACAAAGCTACTCAATGGATTGTTTGTGATCTTCCACCGCAGAAGTGAATTGCGAATTCGTTTATTTAGGAATTAATATTCTTCAAAATATTTATTAGCTAAAACTCTTTATACCAGACGCTGGAACTGTGTTTTTTGGATTACAGTGAAAATAATAATTGATATTCAGCCTATCCACGTCCTAGTTTTAATGATATTCCCGTTTTTCTTAATTATTATAAGAGTTGCTCTCCTGTGTTTTGATGGCTTATTACATTAAAAAACGGGATTCGATCCCTGCGATCGCCAGAGCACAGATAGTTAGTCCATCTTGCTTTAACAACAAACAAACAAATAATAAGTTTTATGTAATGGTTATAGTCGCGGATGCATGTTGTAGTTAACTTTGATTTGATCATTTTTTCATTTTTAATATAAGCGATATAATACTGCATATTTGTTCTGTCAGTTAGAGGAAGGGAAGGTTTCTCAGTATTTCTTATAACCAGTTACATATCTGGTAGGTTAATGTGTTATATCTTTGAATTAGATGGCGAGAATTTCAACCAAAAAAATTACGAATCGACAAAAAGAAAAATAATGTAATTATGCTTTGGGCTGAATTTTAACGTACATGTAGTCAAATAAATTGATTCGACTACATGTACGTTAAAATTCAGCCCATTGATTCGACTACATGTACGTTAAAATTCAGCCCATTGATTCGACTACATGTACGTTAAAATTCAGCCCATTGATTCGACTACATGTACGTTAAAAGTCAGCCCATTGATTCGACAACATATACGTTAAAATTCAGCCCATTGATTCGACTACATGTACGTTAAAAGTCAGCCCATTGATTCGACAACATATACGTTAAAATTCAGCCCATTGATTCGACTACATGTACGTTAAAAGTCAGCCCATTGATTCGACAACATGTACGTTAAAATTCAGCCCATGAGCTGAATTTGAACGTACATGTAGTCGAATCAATGGGCTGAATTTGAACATACATGTAGTCGAATCAATGGGCTGAATTTGAACGTACATGTAGTCGAATCAATGGGCTGAATTTGAACATACATGTAGTCGAATCAATGGGCTGAATTTGAACGTACATGTAGTCGAATCAATGGGCTGAATTTAACGTACATGTAGTCGAATCAATGGGCTGAACTTTAACGTACATGTAGTCGAATCAATGGGCTGAATTTTAACGTACATGTTGTCGAATCAATGGGCTGACTTTTAACGTACATGTAGTCGAATCAATGGGCTGAATTTTAACGTACATGTAGTCGAATCAATGGGCTGACTTTTAACGTACATGTTGTCGAATCAATGTTTGTATTTAAGAGAAAACAAACGATAATTTACTCAATAAATATTGTAGCCTCGATTAATAATATAATATTTAATGCTGATTATAATGATACTTCGAATTTGTTGGTTTGTTTGTCTTTAGAGCAAAGCCACATTGGGTTATCTGCTGTGTCCATTGCAATGAATCGAACGTCGGGTTTTAGGAGGACACAATTTATGGGAAATAGTAAAGTATGTTTACATTTGAATAAAATAGTTTTGTCTTAATGTTCACACTTCCTTGTCAAGTCTTTTGTATGTTGTTTGATACGGGAAAATGTAATAATAATAATAAATATTTATTTTTGGCTTTTTCTAACGTGAATACGTAACCCTTATAAACACTATTCGAAAACTAAAAAGTCTTACACGCCATTGGCCACCGTCATGCAGTTTACATTTTTGTTCGGGCGTGGCCTAGTGATAAACGCGCTAAGCTCCGTTTCGGAATGTCCTAGGTTCGAGCCCGCGATATGCCGTTAAACACGGTTCAACTGTAGACACGTTATAGAACTGACTGCCAATTTCGACATTCGGCAAGAATTGCCACAAGGCGGCGGCTATCGCTGACTGGGTTCTCTCCTACTGGTTAATATTTCAAAACTAGGAACAACTATACACGAACCTTGGAGCGTATGATTTGAGCGTTTAGCCAATGTGTCTAGTAAGGAGCTGTTCAGGTTGAGATTATTAAACACTTGTTTACAGTTTAGCCAGTGTGTCTAATAAGGAGCTGTCCAAGTTGAGATTATTAAACTCCTGTTTACAGTTTAGCCAGTGTGTCTAATAAGGAGCTGTCCAAGTTGAGATTATTAAACT
>NW_013668350.1:16470-20154 GCF_000517525.1 Limulus polyphemus | reverse complement strand
ATGTGTAAGACTACATGTTTTTTAGGTAATGTGTAAGACTACATGTTTTTTAGGTAATGTGTAAGACTACATGTTTTTTAGGTAATGTGTAAGACTACATTTTTTAGGTATTATGTAAGACTACATGTTTTTAGGTAATGTGTAAGACTACATGTTTTTAGGTAATGTGTAAGACTACATGTTTTTTAGGTAATGTGTAAGACTACATGTTTTTTAGGTAATGTGTAAGACTACATGTTTTTTAGGTAATGTGTAAGACTACATGTTTTTTAGGTAATGTGTAAGACTACATGTTTTCCAGGTAATGTGTAAGACTACATGTTTTTATGTAATGTGTAAGACTACATGTTTTTAGGTATTGTGTAAGACTACATGTTTTTAGGTAATGTGTAAGACTACATGTTTTTAGGTAATATTGTAAGACTACATGTTTTTTAGGTAATGTGTAAGACTACAGGGAAAAGAAGAATAAAAAACGTTTAATTCCAAAAAAGCATTTTTTCCTTTTTCAGTAAAAAACTCTTCTAGCATTAAAGTAAGTCCACTGAAATTAGATATAAAAATTGAATATTTGTTTTCTTAAAAATTGCTTCATTTTACAATTACGAGCATCAATTTTTCCTTTCGTAAAATGCCCTCCAGAATAAAGGCGCTAAAAAATCGGGTTGCGATACCCGTTGTGGGAACAGCATAGATAGCCCATTGTATAGCTATGCGTTTAACAACAAAAAAATATTTTAAATAGCGTTTAAATTACATAACATTTTTTGTATACTACTGAAACTAGTAGGTGTATATATATATATACTTCTAGGTGTATATATATGTGTGTATGTATACGCGTCTAAGTTTTTGATCAGTAATGTTAACATTTATTCTTTATCAGAAGAGGAGATTTTCCTCTAAACCCATTTACTTGTTGTCTCTCATACCCATTGCTTTTATTAACCCACAATCTTCTCCCCTTGTGGCTCAGCTGTAAGTCTGAGAGTTTGTAGCGCTAAAAATTAGGTTTCGATATCTGCGGTGTGTAGAGCATAGATAGCCCATTGTGTAACATTGTGATTAACAACAGAGGACAACAAACAATTAACCCGTAATTATAAGCAATACGACATTAAATAATTTTCGTGGGACCATCTAAAAATTAAAAATATAAATGATTTCTTTTGGAGCTCCAACATAAAAGAACCTAGAAACCTAAAATTTTGCTCCCATACTAAGTGAACCCTGAGAGTGTGCACTTGGATATTATTATTTATCTACATGCGTGCGCGCATGCACGTGGGCATCCTTTTATGTGAAAAAACACATAGGAAAGAATATGTGACTGCCATAACACCAAAAGCAAAGAACCTAGAAACCTGAAATTTTGCAACCCTACTAAATGGACCCTGAGGGTGTGCACCTGGGTATTACTACTTATCTTATCTACGTGCGTGAGCACATGCAAATATTTTTAATGAGAGCTAGTGTAAAACCATATAGAAAAGAAGTGGTTCCTTATATTACAAGTAGAAATCACAGACAGACACGCACGTGCGTGTCTGTGTATGTTTGACTGCCATAGATCAAGAGGAAAGAACCTAGAAACCTGAAATTTTGCACATATACTAAGTGGACCCTGAGGTGTTGCACCTCGGTATTATCACTTATGTACGCGCGTTCGATTATGCGCGTGGGTATCTCTTTTTATGCGAAAAACCACATACAAAAGAAATGTGACCACCATAGCTCCAAGAGGAAAGAACCTAGAAATCTGAAATTTAGCACCCATACTAAGTAGACCCTGAGGATGTGCACCTGGGTAATATTACTTATCTTACCCACGTGTATGCGAGCATGAGCGTGCGCATCTTTTCAATTAGGTAAGCTAGTAAAAAACCACATAGAAAAGAAGTGGTTCCTTATACAGAATACACACAGTCATCTAGAATATATCAACCTAATAACCCGAGTGAAGTCGGGTATTTTCTCTAGTTTTAAATAAAAGTACTCTCTTCACAACAAGAATACGACTTTCACTAGGACTGCACGTATGGGTTTGATTATGTCTTTATTGATGTAATTTGTAAACACAGTACTAAAAAATGTAGTTCTTAAGAAAACTGATTTTCAATAAAGGGTACCACTTTTAATATATAAAAACATTATAGTTTATATATGCACAAACTGAACACTTTTCTTGTGCAATACTTCCCAGAAAAATTTTTTTTTAGAAAATGTTCACTTTTTTCTACCTTTTATTTTTAAAGAAGTACGAATGTTAGCACAAACAGACGCCTGTCGGGCAGCGTTTGTGCTAGTAATGTTAATTCTCCGTTTACTTGATTTTGTTAATTTTCAGACTAATGGTTGATGTATTTTCGGTGCTAACAGGCTGATTCAAGCAAATAGCCTTGTGGTTGTTAAATACCTGAGTTCAGAAACCTTCGGGAAAAGGTGTCTAACTGCTTGATTTTGTAGTTCTTGGGGGTTAATTTCCTCACAAATTACATATTAGGGCTAAGTTGTCAAGTAATACCTTCATTTCACATGTGCTGAGATCAGAGTTTGTGTGTGTGTGTGTATGTGCGTATTTCCTAATGTAAAAAACACATTTTACAAACTTTTCTTTTGAAATTAAAAAGCATCTGAAAAAAAAGAAAAATAAAGATTAACTAAAGTTTTCTGGAAATTAAATGGTGATTTTTTTCTGTTCTTTCTATTTTACAAACTTTTCTTTCAAAATTATAAAGTAACTGAAAAAAAGAAGAATTAAGATTAATTAAACTATACTTGGAATTAAACGCTCTGTCCATTTTAGAAACTTTTCCTTTAAAATTAAAAAAGCAGCTTTAAAACTCCAAATTCATTTAAGATTTTTTTTTTAGATATATCTGGTAATACTTTTTTCCCAACTTAACGATGGGCTTTGTGACTCTGCTGTGTAAGTTCTTTGTGCACATTAAGAGTCGATCACGACGTCAAAAATTTTCAAAAATCCATTTGAAATTTCGTTGCAACTGTAGGTACGTTTCTGAAGTCTGGGTGGTTTGTAAGACCACTCTTCGAAAATGTTCAAACGATTTGGATTGATTTTCGTTCAGAGTGTTTTTATCTTTTTGTTAAGTCATCCTGTTAATTTAATTTCGCCAGTTATGGTCCTAAAAATTCTTTTAAAATTATCTTTAATTAAAGAACGCATAGAAAACATAATGAAACTACTAATTAATCAAATTTTCATTCACGAAACTGAAGTTTCTGAATTCCTGATCAGTGGATGTCTACGTGTTGTTTGTTTTTATACTCTAATCTACAGCAAAATATTAAATAAAATTATAATTTAACGTTCTTCTTTCGAAACTTGGCATTCTCGTAATCAGATTTATGTCCTAGCTTTACGTGTATTTTTTTTCTAACCAATTTATTTTCAATAGCAAATTTATATTACTTAGAAGCGATATTGTCATTTATGTGTGTGTCTGTGAATGTGTATATGCGTACGTTATTTTTCATAAATATACAAACAAATGATCAAATCACATTTATCATACAATTTACCGACTAAAACTGGGTATTCGATTTTGTATTTTAAAACAAACTCGTAAGTGGCTGCTTTAATAAATACCCAACCTTCTTTAGTTACAGGCCGTATTCTATAACAATTTTATAACGTTTACGATATCGCCTATAAAACATCGC
>NW_013668350.1:4567-15470 GCF_000517525.1 Limulus polyphemus | reverse complement strand
ACATTACCTAATGTGCCGAAGATTTTCTCTACCCTTTATTTCTGTTAATGTTTATTGAATAAAAAACATTTGTTCCAATATCCGTATGCTAATCTTACAGAAAGAATGAATAAACATTATCAGTGTTATTGTAGTTTACAGATATTACACTCCAGGAAATAGAGAGTAATTCTACCTAATTTTCTTGTCTTGTACAATACTTCAAACAAAGTAAAAAACAAAACAAACAGACACATAGGCCAACAATAAACAAAGAGTTGCACGTGAAAGACAAACAAGTAAAATAGAGATGGGAAAAACGTCTCTCGCTCTTTTCACACATACGTATATATATATATATGTGTGTTCCGATTAAATTTTATGATGTTCTTTATATTTTATAAAAGATGACTATAGCCGTAATGTTTTGTACGGTAGGATTTTTTTCTTTATTTGAGATAGCAACATAGAAACAGATAACCTTCTCACTAAATTTTTTTCGCTATGTATTTAGAAAGATTGCGAGCTTTGTCTACGACCAACTCGTACATAACTCATCTAAGCATCATTTCCACAAATCAAGTGAGCAAATCTCTAGGAAAACACACTTCAAGGTGAGAAGCAAAAACAATTCTATCTGGTTGCGTTTCCCCCTTAGATTCGAAGCTAGAAACGATATTAATACCTAGCTGTGGATTAAGTCTTGAAGGGATATATGCAATTTATTACTAGTGATGCTGCAGATCCTAAGTATTATGTGTTCTTAGTATTTTGTAATTAACTGGGTCACAGAAAACACCAAGTCTTTAGCCAGATAGTTATTTTTCGTACCTAACAATATTTTTATTTCTTTTTTTCCTAGTTAGAAAAAAAGAGTTTTTTTTTTACAGCCACCAAATAAACCTCGTGAGCGACTCTAGAAGATGAGTAAGTCCAAAGACCTGGTGCCACATAGATTACTGTTCATCATATACCTTCGAATGATAACGTAAAGTCACAAAGTCAACAAAACAGATTTGGTAAGACAACATAGAACTGCAAGTGTACGAAAGTGCTGATTAACATGACGTTTCTTTGTCTCTTTCACCAGATGACTGAAACTGATAAAAAGTGCTGATTAACATGACGTTTCTTTATGTCCTTCAATAGATAACTGAAACTGATAAAAAGTGCTGATTAACATGACGTTTCTTTGTTACCTTCTCCAGATTACTGAAACTGATAAAAAGTGCTGATTAACATGACGTTTCTTTGTCTCTTTCACCAGATTACTGAAACTGATAAAAAGTGCTGATTAACATGACGTTTCTTTATGTCCTTCAATAGATGACTGAAACTGATAAAAAGTGCTGATTAACATGACGTTTCTTTATATCCTTCAATAGATGACTGAAACTGATAAAAAGTGCTGATTAACATGACGTTTCTTTGTTACCTTCTCCAGATGACTGTGAGCTAGCAGTATGTACTGATTAAGATGATTTTTATTTGTTTTCTTTAACAGATTACTGTAAAAGTTATATTTAAAAAATGCACTCTTGAAACATTAATTCTAAAACAAACAAGTGTCACAATTTCTTTAACAATATTATTTTGTGATGATATACCTACTTTGATTTTTGTTTCTGCGCTTTATAACAACTACTTCATATTTTTGTCACTTTTCTTACTTGTTGCGTATTACAATTTCAAATAGACTAAAACTGAGTTAAATTGTACTTTGTATTTAGTAGTTAAATAAATGCCGATATGTATCCAATTTATGATATTTGCTAACAAGATTGATACATAATCTTTTTTAATACAAATATATTTTAGTATACAAACAATAAGACAATTTACAATAACTGTTATTACAAACAATGATTTATATACTAAAGTTCTACAAACTTACAAACAATATCGAGTCTTCTTTCTAGTCTGGAACTTCCTTTATATCTTATCGACGGTTTACGATGAGCGAGTTAATTTCGAGTTGACGTAGGTACAATTCACTTAACAGGGAGCAAGCTAGCCCTATAGTTCTCGCTGATCACACGCCGATTACAGGTCGAGTTTCTTTTACCGCTGAAGTTATATAATATCTTCGTAAAAGTACTAATGTTTGATGAGAATCCACTAAAGTTAAATGATTTGTAATGTTCGAACTTTATAAATGTTCCAGGTCAAATATCTGAAGTTTCCCGATTAATAAGCGTTATAACTATCACAGTTATAGCTTCCGAAGTTTATAGACACCAACTATAGCAAACCAATAATAGATACTGTTTTTAGGCGTGTCGTATTGGTTATACTTATAGGTGTGTGGAGAGTTTCTCGAAATTTCAGGTTACGCAACAATACAAAGCTACACTAGCGTTTACATACACACATATATTGTTGATTCTTACATTCAAGAATCTTCTACAACTTTAAAAAATAGGCGGGAATTTAACAGTATAAGGTATGTACATTTCTAAATATATATTTAATCTAAATAAACATCAATGATAAAATAAATACATAATAGTAAATCTGTCACAACGCCCTCCTTGGAGAATTAAAAATTGGTGTTAGACAATTTTTAACTAAGATAGTAAAATATGCATTGACGCCAATACATTAAATATAATACATTATTCAAAGAATTATACCACTTCAATAATCACGACAGTATACAACACAATTAATACAAATAACCTTATATCATAACCTTGAAAGTGCATCAGCACAAATGTTATCAACCCCTTTAAAATGGATTATCTTCAAATCATACTCTTGTAATGATAAACTCCAATTTAACAGTCTTCTGTTTTTGCCCTTCATTTGGTTTAAAAACGTCAATGGGTTATGATCAGTGTAAATGACAATAGGTTGTTGTGATGGAGATACATATACATTGAAATGTTGTAAAGCTAACACTAGAGCCAATGTTTCTTTTTCTACCATAGAATAATTCTTTTGATGACAATTAAACTTTTTAGAAAAATAACAAACAGGGTATCAAATACCTTTGTTGTCTGATTATAATAGAATAGCACCAGTGCCACAATCGCTGGTATCAACAGCTAATGCGCAAGGCTTATCAAAGTCAGGTGACATCAATACAAGATTTGACCTTTTGAAAAGCAGATTGACATGTTTCAGACAATTTGAATTTTTGATTTTTCTTCAAAAGGTTTGTCAATGGTACAGTGATGTCAGCAAAATTTTTACAAAACTTTCTGTAATAACCGGCAATTCCCAAAAATCTCATCAAATTTTTCTGGTTGGTAGGAGTTGGATAATTCACAATACAAACAACTTTGGCTTGAATTGTAGAAACTTGACCATAGCCTACTACATGACCTAAGTAAACAACTCTGGCTTTACAGAAGTCATTTTTGTCAGATTTACAGTGAGAGTGGCTTTCTTAAGCCTCTCAAAAACATCTCGTAATACACATAAATCTTCCCGGGTGTCACTGGAGATCACAATATCATCAACATATCATCATTTGCTGAAAAGGTGGTTGAGAATTTTTCATCCGAAAAGGCATTATATTGTACTAGTATAACCCATCAGGAGTAACAAAAGCAGAGAGAGTTAGAGGAACAGTCCAGTATCCCTTTAGTAGATCACATTTTGTGATATATATCTGGCTTTTCCAATTTTATCAATACAATTTTCCATTCTTGGAATGGATTAGGAATCTGTCTTTGTCAAAGCATTTACTTTGTGCAAGTCTGTACAGAATCTAACCGAACCATCAGATTTAGGGACCAGTACACAAAGTGAAGATCAATCACTTTTACTGGGCTCTATAATGCCGTTTTCCAGCATATAAGGTATTACTTTACGCATTTTCTCGGCCTTGATTGGATTCACACTATAGGATGTTGTTTCACCGGAGAAGCGTCACCTATATCTACATCATAAACAGCGATGTTGGTTTGATTAGGAATGTCCAGAAATATAGATTCATATTCAATCATATGGAGAGTTTCTCGAAAATTCAGATTACGTAACAATACTGACGCTAACACTAGCGTTTACATACACATATATATTTTTGATTATTACACTCTAGAATCTTCTACAACTTTAGAGAATAGGAGGGAATTTCGCAATACATATTTAACAGCATAAGTTATGTACATTTCTAAATATAACTTAATTTAAAAAACATCGATATTAAAATGAATATATAATAGTAAATCCATCACATACTTTACAATGTTAGACAAAAAAGTTACATTTCAATTATTTTTTATTTTCCTATAATATTATGCATTTACGTACATCTCATATAAATAACTATGAAATATTTCAATCAAAAGTTGATTTTTTGCAACCTAATATTGTATTAAAAGAAGTGGAACTGACGTATTGTAGTAATTGATTCCGTTTGTAGATTCACAACTACCTAGATTGATACTGTAGTATATTATATTATTTTCAGCATTTTTTTTATAAACTGATAGAACATATAGCTTTGCAAAAAATCTAACATCTGAGCTAAAGTTTGCCACTGAGTTTCTCATATTTGCATTACATTCTCGGTATTTGATTCATCAGTAATGGGGGAAAAAACAAACAAATCGCGTCTCAGAAATTGCAAAACTGTTAAAGAATTTCATTTATATAACTTCAATCCTTAAAATGCAGAATCGAGCGTGCCCAGTGGTTAGTTTGTCAGACAATGGAGCTCAGGTTCGTTCCACGTCCTGTTACTGCTGAAAGAAAATAATCACATTTAGCACATTAGAGGCCATGAATACATTATAAGAATAATGATCAAATCCACCTATTTGGCCTGACAAAGAATAACCCAAGAGCTGCCTTTCTTCTTGTCTAACACCATCATTCTTATGGAATCATCTATAATAATAAAAGAGCGTGTGTGTGACTGCCATGACTCCAAGAAGAAAGAACCTAGAAACCTGAAATTTTGCACCCATACTAAATGTTTGCTTTTATGTCATGTTGTTCAGCAAGAAAAGTATATAGGTTATACTTTTATGCTAAAATGGGTTCCAAATACACTCTCTGATATGGTCATCTAGAATAAATTAACCTAATAACCCGAGCGAAACCGGGTACTTTCGCGAGTATATATATATATTTTACGTATTTATGTTGTATGCAAATATTTTACGTCACCAATGATAAAATACGTAAATTCTCCAATGTTTTCAATTAGATTTTATTTTCTACCTAATGCATCTATTGCCAAAGTTAGAACACAGCCATAGAGAAAATGAGATTCTACACATATTCCAGACTTATTAAAAACATGTTTATAAATGTATACAGTTTTCCATGCCATCATGTTCTTAACCATTTGGATAAAATGGAAAATTATTCCCAAATTTACAGACTTCAAAACAAATAACTGTTTTTCTGCATACTATTCAAATCAGTGCTAGCTCCTGAAGGAATTATGAATAAAATAAAGGTAACTAACAATACAGCTTATTCCTGTGAATGCCAGTCTATAAAACCATCTTTCCTGGCTCGACTACAAACACCTTATTAATCTGATTGTCTATAAAACCATTTCACCCGGCTCGACTACAACCACCTTATTAATTTAATTGTCTATAAAACCATCTCTCCTGGCTCGACTACATCCACCTTATTAATTTAATTGTCTATAAAACCATCTCTCCTGGCTCGACTACAAACGCCTTATTAATCTGATTGTCTATAAAACCATTTCACCCGGCTCGACTACAACCACCTTATTAATATGATTGCCTATAAAACCATCTTTCCTGGCTTGACTACAAACACCTTATTAATATGATTGCCTATAAAACCATCTCTCCTGGCTCGACTACATCCACCTTATTAATTTAATTGTCTATAAAACCATCTCTCCTGGCTTGACTACAAACATCTTATTAATCTGATTATCTATAAAACCATTTCACCCGCCTCGATTACAACCACCTTATTAATATGATTGTCTATAAAACCATCTCTTTTGGCTTGACTACAAACATCTTATTAATCTGATTGTCTATAAAACCATCTCTCCCGGCTGGACTACAACCACCTTATTAATATGATTGTTTATAAAACCATCTCTCCTGTGTAGATCTTGTGTAGATCTCCAACATCATACAGCCCACACTTTAGCTGGTTCCCATCAGTAGATGTTGTTCTTCTCTCTGCCCTAGATCAACTATCGTTCATTGTTATCAAACAATTTGAATTTGGATTCGTTTTTAGAGACTACATTTCTTCTAGCTTTGTTCATCCCTTGTTTGATATCTGACTCCAATTTCAGCTGTTGGTTTAGTTATCTGTCGAAAGCAGTAATTTCTTATGTTAATATTTATATTACTGTTCTGTTGGTAACGTGTTAGACTGTGTTAGACACTCTTACCGGAGTGTCGAAAGAAAGTTCTTTTATACTTCAAAACTACTTTCTTACTGTTTTTCAGACATATGGACAGACGTTTATACAAGACGATACGTTTCTATCCACCACTAGTTCTGTAGCTGGAGCTGTTCATGTCATCAGCAGGGTGATTGTGGGCTTAATTCTGGACAAAATATCTTACAAGGTAAGAATGTGTAAAGCAAAGAGACTTGTGTTGTTATTACTATATTAATAACTTATTAAAACAATATCTGTTGTGTAAAGTGTATACAGTATTTATGGCTCAGCGGTAAACTAGGGGGATTATAAAGATAAAATTCGAGTCTCGGTCCCTGCCTCGGTTAATATATTGTAGATGACTATGTTAGTGTGTGTATTCTGAACCTATTTTAGCATAGAGGAATATTCAAAAATATTTGAAACATTTATATTTCCCAGAAACATAAAACATTTGCAAAGATAAGGTGATATTAATATTATTATTATAGATAATTATAGATGTCTCTATACGTCACGTTATCTCACCTATATTAAAAAAAAAAGTCAGTGTGTGTCACGTCACGTCACACTTGATTTCTCGAAATAAGAGGAGTCATAAAAACGAAAATGCATTTATCCACATAGAAAAGTTCGTTTTTTAGTTGATACATTTCATTTTATAGTTTCAGCAGATAGACTAACAACAATATTAGGTTTTATTTTAATCGCTAAGCAACATAACATTGTTGGAACGTATTGTTTACCAAAATGCACTGACTTTTTCAAAATATTAGAAGTTCTTATATAAAGAACCACTTCTTTTCTATGGGATTTTACGCTAGCTTGTCTCATTAGAAAGATGCGCAGAAGCGCACTCACGTGCGTGTCTGTCTGTGATTTCTATTTGTAATATAAGGAAATGCATCATTATTGTGACAGTATAGATTCTGAATGACCAACTTATTCAACCCATCACGATGTTGAGGAAAACAGTGTTCACTGATTTGGTAGCCAAAACTAAAATGTCATTGATAAATCACAAATTCATACTGAATGATATTAAGAAAAACTATAATAATTATTAGATAGTTAAGAAAGTGTCACTGATGCTCGAAAAAAGTAGTACTTACATTGTTAAAAGGAACAGTATAATCACTGTTTTGGGAAGAAAAAAACTGTCACTGTTACACAAGAAGTCGATTCTGCTATTGTTGAGAGAAATAATATTCACTGACTTGGCAACTAAGAAGATATTGTTGGTACACCGAAAAGTTCCTACTGATGTTGTTGATTATTCTTGACTTGATGGTACCTCAGAAAATTTCATCCATATATATTAAAACCTTGGTAACAATATTCACACTTCTTTTCTATGTGGTTTTTCGCTAGCTGGCCTCATAAAAAGATGCGCGCGTGCGTGCCTGTCTGACTGACTGTGATTTTTATTTTCAATTTAAGGAATCATTCCATTTTTATGTGTTTTTTTCTCTAGATTGCCTCATTATGCACGCACGTCAATAAGTAATAATACCTAGGTGCACACCCTCATGGTCCACTTGGTACGGGTGCAAAATTTCAGATTTCCAGGTTCTTTCCTCTTGGAGTTATAGCGGTCACATATTCTTTTCTATGTGGTTTTTCGCTAGCTTACCTCATTAAAAAGATGCGCACGCGCATGCGCGCACGTGAGTGTCTGTGTATATCTATGTGATTTCTATTTGTAATATAAGAAACCACATCTTTTCTATATTGTTTTTTGCTAGTTTGCCTCATTAAAAAATGCGCGACTGCATATGGATAAGTAATACACAGGTGCACACCATCAGGGGCCGATTAGTATGGGTGCAAAATTTCTGGTGTCCAGGTTCTTTCCCGTTGGAGTTATAAATGGTCACACTTCTTTTCTATGTGTTTTTCCTACCTTGCCTCATAAAGAGATGCTCACGCGCACGCACGTGGATAAGTAATAATACCCAAATGCAAAATTTCACGTTTCTACATTCTTTCCTCTTGGAGTTATGGTGGTCACACACACACAAAGACATGCCCTTTTATTATTATAGAGATCATTTCAGAATGTCTGGTTCAATACAGTATTTATTATCTAGAAGTAAAAAGTATTCTTCCAGATTAATTTTATACATTTTAATCCAAAAAGAGCAACAGCATCATCATTCTGCAAGTATATGGTACGACTTTATAATGTTTCATTCAACATAGTATTATCTAAATTTATAGTGTTAAACAACAGAACCAATAAGCCTTAAAATCACATAAGATTGTGGATTATTTTCCATATTCCAATTGATACATAACATATTCCAAGTGAGTACTGTTTACTCTACACATTATTTTAATGTCGTACCATAACATTTAAACATAACTTTATTTCTAGTGACCTTTACCTAACAATGTTAAAACATAACCTTACTGATATCACGTTCAGTAAATAATCGAGTAAAAAACGGATTAGTGCTGGCGCCACGACCGCTTTGGCAACAATAGTCCCATCAATGTCAAGATTACTGGAAAAAATAACTTTATTTCATACAACATCTAAGCTCCTGGGAATATTTTAAATAGATGATTATTGTGTATAGTCTGATGTTTTCCAGTGATATGTTGATCCTTCGAGATAAAGCCAGCTCAATTTATCTTAAATTGATTTTCTGCAAAACTACATAATTATAACAGTAAACCAAAAAGTAATCTGATTTGGTTGCTTCTGTACAGACACTCAAGTGTTGTAAGTGGGCTATTTGTTTCAATGTCACGCAACTGTTCTTAGTGCTGGTTCATAACATTTTAATGCAAATGGTTTTTGGGTAATATAATAGTTTTTAGAGTTCTCTCTGGTGTCAGTCGTTTAAATAATTCAACCTTTACCTGCCAGAGTTAAGGTTGCATAAACATATCACACCGTACCATGTCAAAAAGTGGAAGATAACAGTCGAAACTCTTAGTATATTTTATACATCGTGGTTTGAGAAACTAAGAGGATAAAAAACAGTTGTAGAATATTATATTAGATCGGTAGCTACTTGGGCATTTTTTTTTTTTTTTTTTGCTAATCATCTCTTCTTTTAGCTCTTTGTTTCAGAAAAAACTGACTATCTGTATATAGCAGTTCATAATTTTGAACTGATAGATTAGAGAAAGGTGGGTAGACAACAACACCCACCTCCAACTCCTAGGCTACTCTTGTTAAACTGAACAGTAGGATTTGGCATCTTTAACCCATCCACGACCCCAAAATTCAGCGCATGTTTCTTTGACGACGAGCCAAGAATCATGAATCCTCGGTTTCACAATTTGAGTAAGCTAATCATTAGGTCACTCCCGGTCCAAGCCTCCCCCCCCCCAAAAAAAAAACAACAAAAAACGATCAGTTGTTATATACTTATAACGTGCGGTATATTAGCCAAAACTTCACTCTTTTAATAAAATTTACGTGTGGTATATTAACTAAAACTTCACCCTTTTAATGAAATTCAACTATTAAAAATTGTTTTGTTCTATATTAATGTGTTATTTGATAACAGTATGTATTTCGGTCCACTTACATCTGACGAAGTGATTGTAAGCAAACCTGGCATGTACCCCTCAGGTCCTGCAGGGAGTGAGGTAGGGGAGCCAGCGCTCGGATCTGATCCTACGTGACATCCCTGGGGTTTCCTGTGCGTTGTATGAGTACGTCAACTAGTATTAATATAATTTGAGCATTTCTCCTCTACTACAAGTTGTCGAAACAAATAGAAATTTTTGTCTTGAAGTTAAGGGTTCTTGCATGATGGTCTTAAAGTACTAACTCGATCCTGATTGGTTGAGTTACAGGAAAAAAAAAAATATGAGCTGATAGCCTGGTTTTTGTAGTTAGTTTGTTTGTTTGTTTGTTTTCGATTTCGCACAAAGCTACACGAGGGCTATCTGCGCTAGCCGTCCATAATTTAGCAGTTTAAGACTAGAGGGAAGGCAGCTAGTCATCACCACCCACCGCCAGCTCGTGGGCTACTCTTTTACCAACGAATAGTGGGATTGACCGTCACATTATAACACCCCCACGGCTGAAAGGGCGAGCATGTTTGGTGGGACGGGGATTCGAACCCGCGACCCGCAGGTTGCGAGTCGAGCGCTCTAACCACCTGGCCAGGCCGAGCCGGTAGGATGAAGATGGTCGCGTTAAGAAACGCATGATTGTTTGGTTGATTTTTTTTGTCCTCAACTCATTATTATTTTAATGTTATATATGCTCTATTTCGTCCATACGTCATCTCTGTAACAGAGTTTCCCCGGTGGGACAGCGGTAGGTGTAGGAGCTTACATTGCTAAATCCGGAGTTCGATTCGCCGCGGTGGGCGCGGCATATAATCCAGTATGGTTTTGTTCTAAAACTAACAAGAAATTTGTTAATCTATCGAATCAGTCTTTTATCAATAGTTTGACAATACAAACGCTACACAACAACACACACACACACACACACATATATATATATATAGAGAGAGAGAGAGAGAGAGAAGACACACACACACACACACATATATATATATAGAGAGAGAAGACACACACACACACACATATATATATATAGAGAGA
>NW_013668350.1:1636-4091 GCF_000517525.1 Limulus polyphemus | reverse complement strand
ACACACACACGTATATATATATATATATATAGAGAGAGAGAGTTTTTCATCAAGTAATTAGAATAAGATAAAAAGTAAATTCTGATACTTTGTTGATGAGCTATCATCACATAATGTAACTTTGTCGGTTGGAACAAACCAGTTCAAATTTTATTTGTTCTATGATAGAATGTTTTTGTTTTTACACTCCAACTAAAATACTAAAGCGAAGTTTATAATTATTAAAAAACTCTGCTTTTGAAAACAGTAAGAGAATCATTGAATACCATCAAAGATGGTGATGCCGGTTCAAATTAGGAAAATATGTTATATAACTACTTGGAAAGTAAGTATGATATATACATATATTTGTAGGCTACGTTTCTAACTTAGATATCTGTATTGTTGTGTAGCCAGTTGGAGGTTTGTCGTGGCTTACCGCCTTGACTTTTCTCCAATCTTTTGGAATAGTTTCAATAGTGTAAAATGCAAGTTAGACTAAAGCAGGTGACTATTGGCTACTGAGTTTATTAGTAAGTAACATTGATTTTGAAGCAGTGATTGAGTTTCTTAGTTAGTTCGGTACTGTGATTATTGAGTTTGTGTTTTGACGAAGAAACAGAGATACGAGAGAATTATTGTATTATGGTTTATTTTAAATAGTTTTGGGCGTAGACCTATCTGTATCATTAGTTAAACTAACTTCTAGAACTTGTAAACGAAGAAATAAAACGATAATATTGTCATTAAGAGGCCTTGACTTTGCATTCTTCCTTTACCGAATAATTCAAAAGAACCAGCACTACAATAGAAAGCGTTACAACACTGATGTCAAAAGTGGGATTATTTTGGAAAAAATAAAAATGAAATACAAACTGAACTTCAAGATGATGTCAAGTGCTCGAGGTGATATCAAAAAATGTTTAAAGCTATGAGGTAGTAGAAAGACAATCAAGAAGAAACAGAAAATCAGAAGTAAGAGACAGAAAATTGAAAGAATACCAGAAAAGACAGGTAGTTGAAAGAGAAAATTAAGAGAGGAATTACAAGTCGTAGACATACGATTCATAGGAAGACATAAAAATGTACATTAAGGACTGTCTCAACAAAACAGAAGAAGTATAAAAGATCATCAACGAAGTAAAAAATGACAAAAATGAAATACAGAAGGATTATAACATCAAAATCGAAAAAGCGATTACAAAAGTATGAAAGGTCGTCATCTCTATGATAAAACATCTATCAACTGAATTGACAACAAATGTAAGGATCAAACTAACCACACATTTTTTCTTCATTTGCTTAAGAACTCCAACTTAAAACACCAAGAACTATTTAACATGGAATAATAGAACCCATCTGGTCTACACCTGTAACCATTTAATGCTCTAACACCCATGACTTGTACTTCCTGGACCTTCCTGGAATTCTTTACATAATATACATTAATGCCTAATGAAGTTACGGAAATTTAACAGGTAGGTGTTAATTCAACAACATTGCCGAAATAATAAGGAACGAAATTATTATGGAAAGTACCAAAGAAGGCATGTCAGGCAAAGTTTGAAATGAATGTAGTAGTCAGTAGTAAGTTACTCATGTTGCTGCTCATTTTTAAAAGAACCAACATTAATGAACCTTGTTACCGAGAACCGTGACAGCTAGCAGGCGTTAGCGGCCGTCTTATCAAACATATTTGGAGAGTTAAACCAAAAGGAAGTTTAGGAACAGAATAAGGAGAAAAGACGAGATCTTAGCAAAACTTGCGGAATATGTGGGAAAAACTTATCTTGTCCAAAAGCTCCACGTGAAATGATGGATTTATTGGCACGCAATCAATTCATAGGTGTCACAGTATTTGAAGTCACGTGAATTAGGCTATAGTAAAGTAGGTGTACATTTTTAAAGGAAGTTGACAAGGCTTGGGGGTTAAGGCGCTCGACTCGCAATCTGAAGGTTACGGGTTGAAATCTCCGTCACCGAACATGCTCGCCCTTTCAGCCGTGGGGGCGTTATAATGTTTCCGCCCATCCCACTATTCGTTGTAAAAGAGTAGCCCAAAAGTTGGTTAGCTACATTCCCTCTAGTTTAACACTACTAAATTAGGGACGGCTAAGGCAAAAACTAGAATAAGAAAAAGTTATTGGTATGTAACTAAAAGTGTGGATTAAACGAGTAATTCAAAATAATCCGCTCAGCAATATAAATCGTTACAACAATATGTTTATATAAACGCTTTACAAAATGTTTAAGGTACTGAGTCTAAAAAGATATATGTATATATATTAACGCAAACGTTACACTAAATTGCAGCATACAAAATAAAGTTAACGTAAGTTGTCTTCTCTTTGCTCGTGAATGTGACATACAATTTGTTAACTTCCAGTCATAAAAAAGACTTCATTGAGAAACAGTTACAACAAAGAACGACCTTCAGAACATTGGTATGCCAGGTGTTAGAGCGCTCGACTCGCAA
>NW_013668350.1:0-1426 GCF_000517525.1 Limulus polyphemus | reverse complement strand
CCCTAGTGTAGCTTTTGCGCGAAATTCAGAACAAACAAACAAACATTGGTATAATGACATGGCGAGAATAATATACTGTTAAGTATTGGTACATTAACACTGCGAGCACGTATTCTTTTATCTAATGTCTTATAATTTGTAAGAAATGAACTTCAATATTAATTTATCTGCTTGTCCAAAAATAAACTTGAAAATGTACATTATATAGATTAACAAAGATTTGTGCGCCATACGCGGCAGTTATTTAGTTGATTTCACTGCAATGGCGGGAAGGCGAGCGTGTGAGCTAAATGACATGCGGGTCTGGTGAATATTAGCATAAAAAATTTTAAAAATTCACCCCAACTTGCCAGCTTCTCCTTATTAGGGTAACTATTTTCAATATATTATCTAACTTTTATTTGTAAGAGATCTTGGCCATAATAAAGAACTCCTGAAAGTTTCATGGCGATCTGAATTCTGGAAGTAGTCACTAAAGTAGCAGCAGGAGATAGAAATGAAATGACGTCAAATTCGTAAAAAGATATTTTTGCTCCTCCCTCCCTCCCCTGGGGCGAACCCCAGAACTTTGAGAAGTTCGTGTGATCTGAATTCGGGAAGAGGCACTAATGTAGCAGCAAGGGGGATTGAAATAACGTCAAACTTCTAAAAACGACCCTCCCCACCCTCTCCCTTGGTACGGACCCAATAACTCTTAGAAATTCGCGTAATATGAGTTTTGGAAGTAGGCTCTAAAGTAAGAGCAAGGAGGAAGCTGAATGCCTGTCAAACTCTCAAAAATGAGAAAATAAAAATTTGAGTAGTCTTAAAGTCCTTCTGGAGTATTTTAAATAATCCCTGAAAGTTTCCTGGTGATCAGAAATTGGGAAGATGATTAGTATTTGTTCAAAATAATATTAGAGTCACGTGGATGTAGATCTTGTTCCATATGGTTCAAAATAATATTAGAGTCACGTGGATGTAGATCTTGTTCCATATTGTTCAAAATAATATTAGAGTCACGTGGATGTAGATCTTGTTCCATATTGTTCAACATAATATTAGAGTCACGTGGATTTAGATCTTGTTCCATATTGTTCAAGATAATATTAGAGTCACGTGGATTTAGATCTTGTTCCATATTGTTCAAGATAATATTAGAGTCACGTGGATGTAGATCTTGTTCCATATTGTTCAAAATAATATTAGAGTCACGTGGATGTAGATCTTGTTCCATATGGTTCAAAATAATATTAAAGTCACGTGAATGTAGATCTTGTTCCATATTGTTCAAAATAATATTAGAGTCACGTGGATGTAGATCTTGTTCCATATTGTTCAAAATAATATTAGAGTCACGTGGATGTAGATCTTGTTCCATATTGTTCAAAATAATGTTAGAGTCACGTGGATGTAGATCTTGTTCCATATGGTTCAAAATAATATT
>NW_013668349.1:115190-155656 GCF_000517525.1 Limulus polyphemus | reverse complement strand
ATAACAACGAACGTCAATAATACTTCTTCAATTACTCACTATCTATACACACACTACATTCCCCTCTTTTATATACCAGCCTACACTATCTAGTAAATAATAGAGCATTCGCCAAAGTACAGGATAATTCTAGAAAGTAGAGAGCGTGAGAATCACATGATCTCGATGACGCAACAATATACATTCATATAAGCCAACGCTAGGTAAATTTTTAGGATCGTCCTCTTTGTATTAATATTTTATCCATCTCATTTCATTATAAAATTAATTTAGCACCACTTATGGACTTTGTCTTCACCATTACAAGTCTGTGAAAAATTTCTGAAATTCGACTTGCTTTGTTGAATGTAACTGTTATCCGATGATGACTCAATGCTATGGATCGAAACACTGTAATAATTAAAATCATGTAAATATTGTTGTTATTGTATCTTTTAATAATAATTATTCGTTATTTGTTTTAATATAAATCACCCACTATTCCCACAAGACTTGTATAATTTTAAAGTTTACAACGTTATTTAGTATAAACACTTTTTATTTTGTTTAAGCGCATTGCTACAAAATGGTCTTTCTGCGTTTTATTTACCGCTAGTTTCGAACCCAGATTTTTAGCTTAACAAGAACACAATCTTACTGCAGAGCCGCCGGAGTGGAAGCTATATAATCACGTACATAAGATGATGCGCATATAACCTTAGCTATGAATTACAAAATGGTACCCTTTTGTATTTGGTTTAGTTCTCTTATTGCCCCCCAGTAGCACAGCAACGCTAGAATCCGGGTTTCGATACTCGTGGTGGGCATAGCACAGATAGCCCATTGTGTAGCTTTGTGCTTAATTACAAACAAACAAACAAGTTCTCTTATTTTATAACTATTAACGTCTGAAAGTTTTAAAGAGCATCAATTTCAATTTAATTGATAGATTGTTTAATATGTTTTTATTTCTTTATTCACTAAAATTCCTATTTTAATCATTTTTACACTGAAATGTTGCTGATCTATGATTTAATAAATAGGAAATATTTTTCTGAGCACTGAACTGTGATCATGACAAAAATAAATAGGTAAATTATGTAAAATAGGTAAATAGGTAAATTAATAAATACAATTTATGACGGATAATCACTATAAAATGTTGTGTGGAGGTAGTGTTCGGAAAACAAAATCAGTTTACGTCAGCGAAACGAGAAGTAGTTAAAGATGGCAGTTGTTCAACCGAATAAGTCAGATATTGGAGCAATTTTTAAGAGGTTAAGGGCACTTCAATCTAATAAGGTAGTAATGAGTTGTTTTTCGCATTTTTGACGTTATGATGATTAAATGGTACCTATTGCATACGGGTAGGAGAACGAAAGTTGCTTTTTAATATGTTAAGCTGTTGAAACGTGTAACCGCAAGTTTAACAGTAAGAGTGAAATTTAACGTCACAAAGTTAACCACGTCATACATTACATGTAACAAACAAGCATTATTAATACACTATTCCAAGTAACGAACTGTAGGTTTAAGCCAAAACTTTTGGAGCTTGAGTAATCATTGGGTATATTTAAGGCCTAACACTACATGATTACATTTACAGTAAAAATAGCCCTAACGAAGTTAATACCACTAAAACTAAATGTTAAAAACAAGTTTATAAAGTGGTGTATAAAAAATTGAAGTTTAATAACTTGAGGGTTAAGTTTTAAACTTAAACTTCACATAATCTAAGTGTGCGATATCAAAAAGTAAATAAAGAATGTATAACTATAAGCCTAATTTGTGTATATTTATTTTAGAATGGAAAGAAGGACATGAAATAATGGAAATGTTTAGGCACAGTAACATCTGAGGCCAACAGTATAATAAAATTTAAAAAGTCGTACTTGATATGCTTGCTTTTAGTTTTATGTTACTGAGATTTTAAATTAATGTTCCACAGTTGTGTTTCTGTGGGAAAAATTCATAATTTTCCTTTCATCCTAAGTACATAACACAGGTTTGTAAGCCTTCTTAATTTTAATACATTTTACACAACCAAATTTATTAAAATTTCTTTAAAACTGAATTTTAAATATTAAGTCTTGTTCTTTCCATCTGATATAACTTGCCTAGTAGCTGTGTGTATGGTACACAATACGCACAGTCAACTTTTGATTGCAGTGTAGGTGAACGTGTTGCATGCTCGTAATTTCTAACTATGTATGATGTTTTAATCTCCTCTGTCTTAGTTTTATTACTATTTTGACATAATCTTGCCATTTAAATATTATAATCTCTAATAAATTGTTATAGTGTTTACCATTTGTCTGTATTAATATTTAACAGATAAGCATGACTGAATTTATAAAAAGTATTTGGTCTTAGACAAAAAGTATTTAGTTTTATGACTGATAACAAACCGTTGTCATATGCAATATGCAAAGAAGATTGACTTATCATCTTCTCATAAAGTCTTTCATAATAATAAGTTATGTTTTTGTTTTAATTAATCTGCCCATACATGTTGTTCATTGCCCAGAAGCTGATTAGGAAGTCTATAGGAAATGTAAAAAATAAGATAAAATAAATTTCAAGAACCTTAACCCAAACACTTTTGCATTTTAGCATCCTATGATATAAGACATTTCATAAGCTTTCAACCCAGTTCTTACAAATGTAACTCTTCCTTTTTATTCATACAGTTCCTTCAGCATATCTTAAAACCTCCTAACATGAGTTTACCATCTTCATGATTTAAATTTAATGAAGATTCAGTAATGCCAGTTCCAGCTCATATGTAAGAGCAACCAGAATCTTCATCTTTAACAGCTTATTGCAGACTTATACATGTAGTATAAAGAAACTAATTTATTTGCTTTGTTTTTGACAAGATTCCAAATCTCTCTGAGGTTCCCTGACCTCTAACTTTAAATAATCCATAATAAAGTAATTCTCCAAATACTTTTAATCCCAACATGTAATAACAGAGCTCATCACAAGTAAACAACTCACCTTTACCTATTAATCTCTCTCACAGACCTAATCAATGTATATATCTGTTAATCACCCTACTTAAAATATCATGCCCACATTTTACGTGAGGACGAATTCCAAGTAATTTTTTGCAAATGGCTATTAATTTCTTAATTTTACATTAGCAACATCATATATTGTGACATAAAATAGAGAAAGAGAAATCTTCTCTAGTTCTTAATCTCATCTTTCTTCTCCAAAACATCTTGAACTTTAGGATCCAATGAGAAAATGTTGGCATGTTTCTTATATGATTCAGTACATGCTAGCCTTTCAGAGTACTTAGGGTCATTCTTTCCTCTTTCTTTTAGGTTGCCAGACTTGAATCTATTGAATTAGTTACTTGTACAAATACACTTCTGTTTCCATAACTTGAGGGCTTCATCCATTATATAAAATAGTAAAACTTTAATTTTTTATAAAAAAGAAAGTTTTGTTATGGACACAAATAGTCTATGGTAGCAGTGTATGGGGGTCATACAGGCTAAATTTGGGAGCAGTTTTTGCTTTTGGATGTATAACTTTCAGCTGACAAATGTTAAAAATTGTGTTGAGAAAAAGGGCAAAAATTAAAAAAAAAGAGTAAAAATATAACAAACTAACAAAAAATGTGCTTAGACTTCTTCTTTGTATCATGTTTTTTGATATTTTGTCTTACCTCAAAATCCATCTGAGTAGTTGCATATAAATGTAACAATATTTAAAAGTATCTATTAGTTTTGTCTGCACCCCATAAAACCGCCAGCTCAAATTTTCAGCAAGTGGAAACTTGCCTCCTTTGTGCTTGAGTACTGCCAGCCACATTAATTTTCTGTATTACCCTCTGCAGTGTTTAAATTGTTTGTCCTCTTTCTTTATAAACTCAAAGGAAACCTTTAGATTGTGTAAATTCTTGTCTTCAAAGCCTCTCTATCTTTATCTTTGTTTTTCACTTCCATCTTCTGAAACTCTCAGTTGAACCTGCTTCCTAACTAAATTGGTCTAGGAATGACATGATTTCCATACCAAATAATGGGTTACAGAAATAAAATAAGTGTTGGTTTTATAACAGTTTTTACTATTAGTCTGATGCAGGTTTTCTCACAAGTGTTGATGAATATTCAAAACTAGGTATGCTTTGACTGTAATGCAAAGAATCCTACTTGGGCTAGTGTGACTTATGGTGTCTTTATATGTATGGACTGTTCGGCTGTTCATCGATCACTTGGGGTGCATTTATCGTTTGTAAGATCAACACAGCTAGATACCAATTGGACATGGCTTCAGCTACGAGCTATGCAGGTTGGAGGCAATGCAAATGCAGTAAGTGCTAAAGTTCTTATAGAAAATTGAACTGTTGCATGTATAATAAATGTCTGTAACAATAACATACATATTCTTTTGCTTCTAAAGCGACCAGAGCTGTTCTACTGTGCTGTTTTTTATTAATTTTTATCTTGTGAGATCATAATCAAGTGGTCATATTTTATTTCATACATTGTAACTTGTAATTTTTTATATCAAATAAAACTAAGCATAGAAGGTACAATATTCAATTGAATAGATTATCTTTCAATTAGTGAATTTTCTTGAACTTGTGTAACATATATGTCATGTACATGACAGAATAACTAAGCACAGCAACAGCCATCTAATATGATTATTAAGTTGTCAACTTGCACAGTTCTTTGATATATTTGTTTATTTTATATATAGGTTTAAGTATAGGTGTGGCTAGAGTTGGACAGTTTGTGGAATTTGCTAATCGACTAACTGAATGTTCACAAAATTGGTTCAATATTAGAGAAGGAATGTTAACTTTAATTTTGAACTTACTACATGTAGCAAATGTGGCAAGCTTTTAGTAAAATGTATAAGTCTGTTAAACACAAAAAATTAGATATGTTACAAAAGTATTTGTACTCGAGATTGAAGACATTAGTCTGAGTTGGTCTGACAAGTCAGAGGAAAAGGTGATGGGCATGTGAAGAACACAAATACCTTTCTCCATTATACATTTTGTATATTATATTGGCATAACCTTTGGAACCTCTGAAATGCATAGCTATAGTATTTTCAGTATCCCTATGTATTTTATCTGGGATTTACTCTCTTATACTATGAACTATTGCTAAATAAGCAGTACAGAGCAAATTGAATAGTTGATAACTCTTACATCAAATACGTAATAGCATGTTGAATGGTATTCTGTAAAAGGTTGTCATGCGAACTTTAACCCCTACACTTGCACATAGGATTAATTGACGGACTGATTAATTGATTACACTTGATTAATCTATTAGTACACATTCCTACACACACCATTACATTTATTTTAATATTTGTTAGGACATTTTAGAGGTTATGCAAATTAAATATGAAACTAAGATGAAAATAAGTATTTTTCTTCTTAATAGGAAAATCTTTTTTGACTCGGACTAACTCAGTGATGGCTTCATAAATTCACAGACAAATCTTTAGTAAAAATTATTTATTAAAAAGTCTGCTTTTTTTTTTGTTTACAACATACTTCTTATGTTTGTTAAACACTTGCTAAATTTCATGAAGATATACTTCATACATTCAGAGTTATAGTATGCATAATTTCATTCTGTCTGCTGTTCAAGCTGAACACCATCTATTTACAAGTGGCAAAACAAAATCACCTGTGTAAGGAATTTTGTAATAAAATCTGCTTTCTCTGCTGGTTGAAAATATCCAATAGCAATGTCAAGAAAACTACTGACATTTTTTGAGGGACAGAATGATATGAGAGGGGCATGACATGTGGGTTTTACATTTTTGATTATATCTTAGTAAAGTAAGAAGACTGGTTGTTCTAACTTTATATTTTGTCTTGTCAAGATTTATAGTATGTATTTTTAATTTAGTTGGACACTCAGAAAGTCAAATAAGAGTAGAAAGAAAATCTCAAATGGGCAGTTTGGAGTGCAATTGTGTCACATGGATGGACAAGTCAAGATTGGGATTTTATTTAAATATTTCTTTTTGAAGTTAAGGAATTTAAACTTAGATAATATAAAAATATTAATTATAAACTATTTTTTGAGGTTAAATTTATTAACATTCATTAATAATAAAATAGCTGAATTAAATTTTGAATGTAACTCTGTAAAATAAAAGGTTATGACATGCAGATTTTTACCCATCTGTATCCAAAGAGCCATATCAGTTACTGTCACAAAATAAAAATATAAATTTTTTAATTAAAAATACTTTGTCAGAACATTTTCAGATTTCACATGTGAAATCTTTATAACCTCCTGATAATTATCAAATATTGTTTAGAAAAAAACTATTTTATATATTATTTTTACTAATGTATCTCTGTATGGGTTGGGTCAATTTGGAGAATGTGAAATAAAATAATTTTATTTAGGTTTTATATATACATTTTAAAATAACAAAAAATCATAAATTGCTATATCAATACCACAGAGTTTCACTAATTGATCAAGCTTAGTAATTAAGTTGTATTTGGGTCTAAAAAAATATTGAATTCTGACATCAAAAGAATATGTTTGCCCCCGAATACTCCAAAGAGGCTGAGAAAGCCACTAGGGGGATATTTTGAGTTTTCGATTGGTTATTCACACATCATAGACATAAGTAGGTGTACATAAGCAAGTCTTTCCAAAAATGGGCAGAGGTGGGCAGGGCCACTGTTTGATTCAGTAAATGTAGTGATATCTCAACAAATAGAAAAGATAGGAGGTTTTTATTTTATATTCTAGCTTGTCAGTATTGGTAATTTGAGTTCCTAATTTGTAAGAAACTATAGACTTTATATTTGAACATTGATATTTAGGATTTTTTTTTATATTACTTTTAAATTAAAAAATTAACTAATGTATCATACTAGAATTTGAATTATAATCTATAATTTGATACCAAACGTATTCACATACATTCATAAAATAGTAGTTCAATAAAATTTTGAATGTGAGTCTACAAACGAGATGACATGGCCTTTGACCCATACCAATAGGAAGACCCATAGAGATAGGGTTAATTGATTAGAAAATTTCACTAATTGTTGAGCTCTGCTTGCAGCTCAGTCTTAACTTATTAACCCTTCTGCATCAGGTAGGTCAAAGTGTGCATTTACAGTTACATTCAAAATTTAGTTAAATTACTTTATTATCAATATATATATACACATATACATAAATGAACTTGACATAAAAATGGAGTTAATAAATCAAATTTTAGTATTTAAATTTTAATTTCTTAATTTTATAAGGAAATATTTAAAAAAACATCAATCTACCCTAGTATGATAATTGTGACATTGGTTATCTGTGGCTTCCTTCTTTAATTTATTTTTCACCCCTACGAGAAGTTTGAATTCAATGTAAATTCCTCATTATAATACAGTTATTGCTCAGGCAAGACATAATTTTTATATCCTCCAATCTTATTTTGTTTCAGAACCATAAACTAACAAATGAGACCACTCCTGCCACACCCACCTGTCGCGTCCTCTCTTTCACAAATTGCCAGAAGTTCTATCTGATGTTTAATATTGTATTATTTATAACCAATAGAAAGTCAAAGTTTCAATCTATCAATTTATATATTATGTTATGTTGTTTTTTGCACAGATAATTGTCAGTTTCACTTCCAGTTCAAGCTTGATTCCCATGGGAAAGACAGTGACGAGATTAACTAGATTTCTAACTGCCATTGTCAAAAAGTTAGAAAGCCAGAATAATTGTGATAGTTATGGGACATGTTCTGCTCTTCACATGTTATTATTCTGTATTCTTTGGAGCATTACTTAATTAAATAAAAAATTATGTATTGCAGCAGTACCATTAATATAAAAAAATGGGGTTAAGTGTTATTGACAGTTGACAGTAAAAGGAAGAAAACCCAGGTAAGTATGTTATTTCTTGTTTTTCATGTGTATTCTTTGTTATAAAAGTAACTAAAATGTAAAAAATTAGAAACTTTTTAGGTTAGGTATGGTAAGATTAGGTAAAATAAAGAATAATAATTATACTTTTCACGAAGTATACTCGCAAGCACCTCACGATTAGCCTGTGTGTTATGTTATTTGATAGGATAACATGTCCACTAAGTAATTTCAAATTTTATGGTAACAATATTAGTTTAGACACAGTTCAAAGGACAATAAAACTTAAGTTTAAACTGATGTATGCTATTATGATATTTGAGGTATTTAGGACAAACAAATCAAGTTTCATGTTACAATTTGAAGTCATTCTAGAAAAAAAAGGAACAAATATATTTTGGGTTATGAGGTTAGTAAAATTGATCAACCTCGCATAGAGTTAGGGAAGAGAAAATAACTGTTAATAACAGAAAATAAATATTTATTTTTTTGAAGAAAAACATTTTATATTTATTTAGGAGGTTTTAGGGATTATGTAAACAGAATTTTAATATGAAGAAAAGTATTCTTAATACTAATACGAAATTCACTTTGCACTCAGAGTAGTCAACATTCTGACACCATATAATTAAATAGAAAGTTTTAGTAAAGATACTTAACTAAAAACTCTGATTTTTTGTTTGCGAAAGACTTTTAAAGCGTACTGAAAGCTTGCCAAATTTCATTAAGATACAATAACTACTTTCAGAGCTATAGTATTTATACCACCATGGTTACATGGTGGTTACAAGGTTCTGTAAAATACAGGTCTTGATAGGGTTAATAGCAAGTTCTTAATTTTCTGAAAATTATTAAGCTTGTGTTCTTTAGCATTATGATAGCATTTTTAAAAGGAATGCCACTTGACAGCCTGGTAAAGATTTGTTTTTTTTGTGTGAAAATATTTAAATTGGTGGAGTAAACAGAAATGTACCATACTTTGTATTTGTTGTATACTCATGTAGTAGTAGTGAATTTTGTTCTGTAGTTTTAATAATTAATTTTTCATTTCATTTAAATTGTCAGATGGTAATTTATATTTCTGAAGTATTGATTTAAAAAAATTTATCAGTTAACAAATCTTGTCATGATATAAGATCAAAGATGTATCTTGTTAGAACTCATACTTGTTGCTAAATATTATATTTTAATTTTTAGTTGGCATTTTTCCAACAACACAACTGTTCCACTACAGATGCTCAACAAAAGTATAACAGTAGAGCTGCCCAGCTTTATCGAGAGAAGTTGCATCATATGGCAGCAGCCATCATGAGAACTCATGGAACAAAGGTAAGTATATGTTTGATTGTGAATAATTTGAAAGTCATGAGCAAGAGTGAATTTGTTAATTTTAGTTCTATACACAGTGTAGTTGTTGAATTTTGTTACTAATTTTAAAGAAAGAAATTCTAATTTGAGAATAAAAAAGAATTTGAATGATTTATTGACATGTTAAAGATTTATACTTTTTAAGTAACTGCCCTCTTTATCGTTAATCTTAACCCATATGAATGGACCAATTTAACAGATTTTTACTTTAAGTATTATCTTAAAAAGAAATGTTTAGCCATGGCACAGCAGCTCATAGAATGGCCCTGAGATTTTCAAGTATAAACTTTTAGCTCATATCTCCACCATCTCTTGACTGATTTGGGATCTAATTACAGTTTTGGACTCAGGAAGTCAAAGTCTTTCAATTTGACTACATCCAAGGTTTCATAGATTAATTTACTCTAATTCTACCTAATAAAATTCAATTTGAGGGTAGGTTGATAGAGATCCTGATGAGTAATAAATTTGAATCGGGTATATATGCTTGGTATTGCTGGTGCACAAAAATATACTAATAAAAATAGGGGGAAAGATTTCATAGAATAATTTACTCTAATCCTGCCTAAAAGTTTGAATTATTAATGTACATACATAAATTGCATCATTTTCTGAATAGTTGTACATCTAACAGGTGTTTTTTGATATTTTCAGTGTGTTCCTACATACTGACTGATAGAAGAGCCATGATTATTTTAGTCATAGTTTAGGGTTGATGCAACATTAATTGGTATCGCTGAAATGTCTTGTAAGACATAAGTGTCCTAAAAAGTGAACAAATTTAAAGTTTTTTTTAATAATTTATATAAATAAAGGTTTATTTTTAAATACACAATAAAAAGATGTGTTTTAATATTTCCTTATTTATTTCAAACTGGAAAACTTTATGTTCCATGTATGTGCCTATAGAAGTGCTCTGGAGGGAAAGTTATATGTACTCATTGCAGTGAATTAGCTAAGTACATAAAAGTATCAAGTTCAACATAAATAAATCCAGCTAGTAAAATACATAAGATTACCTCTTTTATTAAAAATTTCTGGTTTATTGTGTTAGTGAATATGAGTTAGTGTATGTTCATTTAAAGAGGCAGTAGAACATCTATGTAGGTTTCAAGTTTTAAAAGAATGGACAGGCTAAAAATAAAAGCATTAGTAAAAATGTTGTTTCACTTTGCTGCAGAAGTGTGTAAGTAAGTAATTTTGCTTTTTTTTTTTGCTTTTTTTTTTTCACATCCCCCATAATTTATCCACCATTAACACAAATTTTAGATCTATTGGCTTCTAATGCTTTAACAAATTATTGTGCTTAAACTATAACTTTTAATATTAAAATACCTTTTTAGTATAAGGTGGCTATCATGCTTAAAATAAAAAAAGTTTTCCCATGCCTGACTGTGTCAATAAAGTTTGGTCAGTGAGTTGGTGGGTCTTTATTTTTACTTTACTCTTTTCTCTGCATATCACGAGGTTTTACTGAGTTACAATCAAAATTTAATTAAATTACTTAATTGTCATAGTATATGAATAAATTTAATATAAAACTTAGCAAATGAATCAAATTTTAGTGTTATATAATTTTTAAGTTCCTAATTTTATAAGGGAATATTTTTAAAAATCCTCAATCTCCCCTAGTATGAGAATTGTGATATCTGCTCTCTAGGTCTACCTTCTCTAACTTATTTACCACACCTCTGAGGAATATGGAATTTAATGTAAATTATTCATAATATAGTTATCACTCATTTTTATAGCCTTTGAACTTATTCAATTACAGAGTCATAAACTAGAATATCAGACTCCTCTTGCAACACCCACCTGTCACATTCTCCCTTTCACAAGTTGCCGATACTTCTCTTTGATGTTTAATGCTATATTATTTGTAACCAATAGAAAACCAGAGCTTTGATCTGCCCCTCAAGATGCATTCCTCCCGGGGAAGGTTCTGTATTTTCAGTTTACCTCCTCTGGAATCTGAGCATCCACCCACGTTTTTGCCATGCATGGTGACCCGTGAAGGGGAGAAGAGGATCCTGGTGGCTGAGTGGTGTCTGGGGCACTGCAACATACCACTTTGGCCTTGAATTCCTGTAGACAGGTGGCCTTCGGGTGCCCCTCAGTGTCAGTCGGCTGGTCCTCTTGGGCTAGGATCAACTGAGTACTGTGCTCAACAAGTGTTGTGGATGTTGTGTCTGATGCTGGTGTTTGGGTATAAATAAAATAGTAACAAAACAGCTAATTGGTAAACAACCACGTCTTGAAGACTCTCACCAGCAATCTTCAACTGAACCTGTATCTCATTTTTTAATCTTGAATTTCTTGTCAGACAAACCTATAAGGCAAATGTCTCCCTATTAGAGGGGCTTGCTTGCTCTACAAAGTCAGTTAGGAAGCTATGTTATGACTCTAAGCGACGGCACATTTTAGACGCGTATTTTCTAAGGGTTTAGCCCTGACATTGGATGGTGTTATTGGCAATAGTGACACTGTCCAAGTTGATTTTATTTTTAAATTTTTATGAGCCATTGGTCTTTTTAATTTTATTTAAATCTTTTATCTGAATTTTGGACATTTAGTTTTAACTTGATTTAATTTTACATTTTATGACAATTTTACTTTACGTTTTTACTGGTTGTTTGGTGCAGATAACCTAGTTGCTTTGAGCCAAAAAATGCCAAACAACCAATCAGCTTTAATCTGTCAAGTGATCTACTATATTATGTTGTTTTCTTTATAGATAATTGTCTATTTCGCTTCTAGTTGAAATTTGATTACTTCAAGAAATACATCAACAAGCTTAGTTGAATTTTTAACTGCTTTTATTGCATAGTTAGAAAGCCAGAAAAAAAATTATGATAGTTATAGGATGTTGTTTGCTTTTTTATGTGTTATTATTCTGTGTTCTTAGGTGTATTATTTTATTAAAAGATTTAGTGCAGTACTACCAGTAGTATAAAAAAACAGGGTTAATTTTTGTCAACAGCAAAAAAGAGGAGACCCAGGTAAGTACTATATTTCTTGTTTTTCATGTGTATTCTTTATTTATTATTATAAAAGTAACTAAAATGTAAAAATGAGAAACTTCTTTGGTTAGATTAGGTAAGGTAAATAATAATAATAATAAATTTTCATGATGTGTACACTCATGAGTAGCTTGTGTATTATGTAATTCAATAGGTAATGTGAGCTACATGCTCACCTTGTGATTCACAGTTTGTATGGTGAGAATTATTTATACACAGTTCAAAGGATAATGAAACAATAAAGTTTAAGTAGAAACAGATATATACTGTTACAAGCTTTAAGGTATTTAGGATAAGCAAATGTAGTTTCCTGTTTTAATTTGAAGTCATTCTAGAAAGAAAAAAAGTAAATTAGATTTATTTATTTCTTTTTTTGTGTGTGTTGGTTACAAGGTCAGTCAAAATGACAAACCTTGTATAGAGTTAGGGTAGATAAAATATCAACTTTTACTAAAAAAAACGTTTGGAATTTACTTAGGAGGTTTTAGAGATTATTCAAATGAAATTTTATAATTTTCAGATGAAGAAAGTGTTTTTAATTTTAACATGAAAATCACTTTGTACTTGGAGCAGTCAACACTGACTCCATTAATTCATGGAGAAATTTGTATTATAAATACTTTATTTCAAATGAAGATTTTTTCTCTACAAAAGTCTTTTTAAATTTTTTATCTTAAAGCTTATGAAATTTTGTGAAGATACACAAAATGTATTAGAAGTTGTAGTATGGAAGCTCTAACAGTCAATTTGGGATATCCAAACTCAACCAAATTGACCGAGCGTGTAGTGAGAGTTAAATACTATCCACAGTTTTATTCATTATAACATGTACAGAATCAAGATTCACCACAAGGACAGAAAGGAAGAAAGTTGAGTACAGTTAAACACGTATCTTAATGCATAAATGTTCAGTTTTTTTAAAGCATGAGTTAACCCTTTGAACATGGGCTTGCAGATGCCCTGATGTTTTACAATTTCACAGAGTTATATCCAAATTTAATTAAACAATTTTATTATCAGTGTATGTTAATAGACTTAGCATCGTAATTGAGTTTATAATTTAAATTCTTATATTATCTAAGTTTTAACATCTTTATTTCAACAGAAAATATTTTAAAAATTCTCAAATCTTACCTCCTCCATGTCATTTGACAGTTCTACATTCTGAATTCTCCTCTTTTAGTTTGTATAACTTCCATAGTAATGCACCTTCACTGTCTGAGTTATGGAGACACAATCTATATGTAATTCCAACATCTAATATACAGTTTATATCCTAACTTCTCAGTTTAGAGAGACATCAATAAATTTACTCAACTTTTATATTGGTAATACTTTAATATTGCCCTCTGCAGAGGGGTGCTATATACTTTGTTGATCCAGGCACAAATAACTAGAAAAGAAAAGATGCATAAATGGGCTTGTTTTTGTTCCTTTGGATGTCATTTATCACAGGTTTGGATTTGACTGTTTGAGTATTGATTTTCTATACATATATTCAAAGAACGTGAATAGTTGCTGACTATGTCGCACTTTTCCATTGCATTGTTCAACCTTTATGCAGATAAGTGTCATTGCCTTAACTAATAGACAAATAGTGTCAAATCTAATTTAGCCTAGTGAGCTTATTATAGTAATTATATTGCTGCTAATATTATAAAATGTAATATCAAAATGATGTCTCACGTCCTGCTCCAAACACTTTTCATCCTATTACTCATACAAATTAATTCTGCAAAATAAATAATGTAGTTTATCTATTAACTTGTACTGAATGTAATATGGAATATGTGGATCAAACTTCAAATCCATTACAAATACTTATAAATTTGCATAGATTTAATGTATTCCGTAGAATTAAAGCATTTTATAATTCATCCTTTTACTTTTATTAAGATAACTATATTAGACATTGTAAATGAAGAAACAATAACTTCAACAAGAGAAATTCAATATTTTGAAATTAAGAACATTTTGTCCTTATGGATTAAACCAGATTTTAATAACTCTATTCTGTGATAAATATAAGAACATATTAAATAAATATAAGTAAACATTAAGGAGATTTTGTTGATAGTTTCCAATAAGTATTTTTTGTTTTAATAAGGTCATTTAAACAACTTGGCAATACTTTTATGCAGATGAACACCTTATTGCAAAAAAGGCTTGTGTAGAATCTGAAAGTTGGTAGTTACAGTGGACTTAAAAGATGGTGTTTGGGAGTTATACTAGTTAGTTTAGATAACTTGGTTGGGATTTTATACCAGTATAGTTTGTCTACTGTGCTACTTATTAGGGCTTTACTACTACAATGGGGGCTGGAATGCCAACCTCAGGAGGTAAGTTTACCTTACTTACCTTCAAAAAGTAAGGTTGAGGTCTGTTGGTCAGTTATTCTTATTATTTTCTTGGTAATTATTTAAATCACTGTATTTGGTGTTAGATTTGATCCAACATTTTTCTATGAATAAAAATGAAGTATTTTATTATCTACCATAAAGTTGCAATGTCCTTGTTATAAAGTATGCTCTGAAGTTAACATATCAATGTGTAATACTGTTTCTTATGTGTAGGTCTGGAAAAAATTGAACTATCAGGGTAAACTTGGAAAAATTTGGCCACCCTGTAGTTTATTATGGAATTTATTAATAAATGGAAAAGTAGAAAGACTGGGAACTAGCATTAAAATTAACATTATGCCTGTCCCATTGTTGTCAGCAGATACAAAGCTCACAGACTGAGTTAATGTAGAAGTTTTATTGCTTGAATAAATTCTATATTAATTTTTATTTTTACCAGTAAAAGGAAAAAAGAAAAAGAAACCCTGATTATTTATTTTAAATTTATTGTTGATAAAATATATAACCAATTTTAACATGTTTTATATTCATTAATGTATTTATTTTCATAATTTCGATGTGTTTATTTGCTCATGATAGCAGTTGTGAAATCCAATCAAAATGGCACAAATTTCACACTGTTCATTATGACTTATCATCTAAAGTATTTCACAATATATGTTAGGGCACCATTTTTGTGAATTCTAAATATTGCTACCTAACATCTTGGAGTAGATAAATATTTCTATAACTTTAAAAAAAAAGTGGTATAATAAAATTTACTATTGGCAACAAGAAAAATATTACAAGAGACAATAAAAAAAATTCATGTCTCTAATTACATGTGAAATATTCTTAAAATCACTGTATTCAGTCTTTACCAGACCACTCCTTGAAAACTTATAAATATCAAAACTACCATTATAGATTAGGAGGAAGTCGTTTAAATAATTTTGAAGCTTAACTCATCTCATTTATAATGCTTTAAGTTGGTTGACCCTAAATCCACTCAGCCCCAGCCCACTTGAAATAACTTCATTCTTTTCCTCAGCATTGTTTTGAACAAATGTGTTTTAAACTTATTAATTATGTGAGGATTGCGACAGTTTATGAAACTTGAATTTTTTTCTTTACTAAAGAACAAACAAAATTTTTGTTTTTTCCTCCCTATATATTATGAATTTGCAAGTGTATGTAACTTCTGCTTCATCCTGTGATGATGATGATGATAATGTTACCAACACAGCCTTTGACTACTGGAGGCTTATTGTCTGTGAAAGATGTGACAGCCATTGTTCAATGAGTTGTTGGTTCCCTCAAGTATATAGGGCCTGTTCCTTCCTTCAGTTTGACTGATGTTCCTTAGTTTGAACATGACCAGGATGATGATGATTTTTGCTGGCTGTTTCCCCCACCAGGGTTTGCTGTTAATACTGCTTTATCAGTGTAGGAAAATTCTCACACTTCTACTCTCTTTCTTGACATGATTTTGCAGGAATGTTCCTTTCTTTCTTTCTCCTGTGCCTTTTGATACATCTCATTCTTTACTATATGAAACCCCTGCTTAAGATTATTTTGTTGTCTCTCTTTTCCCAAAATTGGGGTCAATGAGGACTTGTTTCTTGAATAACTCCACATCTGTGCTCACATTCCTTGTCCTCACCTACTTGACTCTTTTTGTCCTGGCTTACAGTCATTCTTGATTTCCAGTCTTTGGGGTCTCTTTTACCTGCTTGGGGGATGGACTTTTTAAACTTCTATTTCAATTTTCTAGTGCCCAATTTTCATGTTTTCATCTCTTTCTTACCACCTTCCTACATTACCTCTTGCATCTTCACCTTATTGCATCATCGTGCTTCTAAAGAGTTTTTCTGGAGAGTTTCGTTTTTGTCTTTTCACCATTTTAGCTCATACTTCTTCTGCTCTATCCATACTTATTTGGTTTCTTTAGTGTTGGATCATGATGCTCTCCCTGACTCTCTGGAGACGAGGGTCAAGGCAGCCCAGCATCAGTCCTCATTGTTTTATTTGGTTTCTCATCTTTCTCAACTTTACCCTTCTGTTCCTAGGCCTGCTTATTCCATGTCTCTCCATTTCTTTTTCCTTCTTCTTCTCATTTACCCATTTCACAATGTCAGTGTTTTTCATCTCAGCAGTGACTATCCTTTGAGATCTGGCCATTGGCTGCCCATCTGTCTTGCTTTGCCAGCCTTTGGTCTCAATTTTTGGCTGGCAGATAAGTTCTTCAGATTCTCATCCATGACCTACCATTCCATTTCTCTTTCTCCCCTCTTTTCTTTTCATATTTTCTTTCCTCCTCCCTCCAACCCTGTTTATCCTCAGCATCTCAAGGATGCAGTCCCAGATTTCTTGGCGAGAATGCCATTAAGAGAGTATTTACCTCTACCCTGGGATATTACTCACATCTCTTTGTGGTCCCCAAGAAAACCAGGGACTGGTGTCCAGTTATCGACCTGTCATCTCTCAACTGGTGTCTTATTATTCTGCAGTTCCAAATGGAGGTTTCTTTTCTCCTGGTCTGTAGGAGACCAGAGTTTATGTGTTGGATGTATTTCTGATAGATACTTACCTTCACACATCTTCTCACATGTCTTACCACTTCTGGTTCACTTTATTTTTGCCTTGTCTAAGAATGAAGTTATTTTGAGAACATGTGCTTAAGAGAAGTTAGTATACAGAGAGGTTGTGCTGCCCTCCTATTGGTGGAGTTCATAGTAAACACATGATTTTTGGGTGGAGTTAGCTCAAGGCTAGTGTCATGCAAATCTCATAGGTAGATGTTTGAGGGATCAAGTTATTCTGTGTGCAAAGGTATCTATCAGAAAAACATATTCAGGAAAGGAAAATGTTAGCATCTTTAGGTAATTACAAAAGATAATTATAGCAGTTCTAAAATCAAAGTAATTTTGTTTTCTGCTTTTTTTTAATACTGGTTATGTTATCCCATTGTTTAATAAAAAAAAGATACTACTTTCTAGTTACATATAGACACTGGCCATCATGAAACACCTCATTCACCAGAAGAAAAAGAAGTTGATTTTTTCAAAGAACATTCTGAAGCTCGACTTTATGAGAATACTGTAGATAATGCTGTGAAAAATGGGTCTCTCAATGCTACGTTATCCTCAGAACCCACTGATAATGGGTCAGTCTCAAATGAGACTATTGAAGATGGTATGTCAGTAGCCCAATGTAATACTTTGTTTTTTATAACTGAAGAATATTTTAGCAAACATTTTTCATTTTTAATACAATAAACCTACATATGTTTAGTTCCTTTTACAAACTTAAGTTATCAACTATTAAATTGTAATTGAATAATAATTACCATATATTTAATCTGGTACAAAGTTACTTTTGTAGGTTTTAATTCTCTTTTTACCTGGGTTAGTTACCTAAGCACCGTATAGCAATTATGCATTGTACAGATAAATTTATCAAGTTAAAATCATAGGTTTACAAACACTGTAGATAAGCCTGTATAACTAATTATTTTTAATAAATATTTGTCCCATATTTTTTGAAGCATTAGTAATATTTTGATGTGCAATTTTATTTTTTCCATTTAAGCAAGTTTGGTAATGTATATATAATTGTTAAACAAAAAAAAACATCTTTCATAGTTTATATTGAAGCCTTAAAATTGAATGCAATTACACTTCCTTAATTGAACATTTTATTTCACTGCTGTAAATTTCTATATCTCTACAGGAGTGAAAGAGCTGTTTTGTAAATATTTCCAGTAATGGAATAACAACATTTTTAGCTTTTATTTCCACTTTAATGAAGACTTGAGTTTTTAAGATAACATTGACATAAAAAATATTTAATAATGAAACTGTATATATATATTTTCAGCTCTGAAATTTTAACACGATGAAATTTATAATTGTGAAGATAGATTTTCCATAGTTTTAAAATGGAAATGTGCTCTGTAGAAGAGCTAGAAAAAATTAATAAAATTTTGGAAGTCTTATTTAATAATATGTTCAGGTCCAAAGGTGGAGATAGCACTCAGTGTTTCGCCAACTGAAGCCCCAAAACAACAGGAACCAAGAAAGAGTACCATTGGGGCCCGCAAACCCATTGGAACTAAGAAGGGGGTTAGTATCTATGTTAATTTTATTTATACTGTGAGAAACACAGTGTGTTTTGTCATCTTCATTATTTTTAGAACATTTCCAGGGTTTGATTTTTAAGGAAATTTCCAGGTTGTCTGAAGGCTGTATTGATTGTCCAAAAAAAAATATATAGACCCTCAAAAAAGATCCAATTATGACAGTATTGATGTACAAAGACCCTAAAAAAAAGACCCAATTACAATTTTGATATTTTTATATCCTATTTATTTCCAAAAGTTGCAACTAATATTTAGTTAGCAATTTTGCATCTTTATTCAACTAATTTTTTATGCCTTTTTTCATAGGCAGTTTCTTTACATTGGAAAAAATAAGCCCAAACCATGCTAATGTTACATAGTATCATAAGGAAATAAACAGTCAATGACATGTAAAACATTTAAACAGAACAGCGATGTTGGCCAGTCACATTCAATGATTTCATTCTAACCAGTTTGGGCTGTCCACCAAGTACAGTAGAGTACAGCCTGTAGTAAGACTACAAACTTGAATTAGAACTCTCACACATACTAATGTACCATAATACATCCATAATGTCTGAGCACTGCACTTATATACACACACACCACTGTTATTTATTGTCGTTCATACTCATAGGTTGTACTGACCTGGAGAGAGGCAAAGCTAGACTTATTTTATTTATTGTTATTCTGTTTCATACTGATTATTGTTTTCTACTAAATTCGTGGATTTTCCCACTTTTCTCATGGTAGCCTTCCGTATTTCCTAGAGTCGATGGATCATGTCTGTCTTATGTTAGCCTTAGGCCTATACGTGTGTAATCGAAAGGGTGGGGTCAATGTTTCAATTGTGATAATTAACAGTGAAACTTCTGAGTTTCATTTTGTAAATTTGATAATTTTAGTTCTTACCAAAGGTTTATCAGTAAGAAGTTGAGACAGCCATGTCAGTTTTATTGTCATAATTATCTATACTAGAAAGTAATATTACTAAATAGTTGTGTTATTGGCATTTGTTTTCATTGCAAATTCACACCTGCCCATACCTATGTATACAAACATCATGGAATACAATGAGTGGTAATAGTTTCATTTTGAGTTTATATTGTTTGAATGTTGATTTAAATACTAAATGTGTTTTACCATTAAAACTTGAAAATGATTACACCAGTGATGAAACGTTGTGTCTGTTTGAAAAACAAATTTTACCTACTGTAAAGCTGTAACTTGTTATTTAAAAAAAAACTGTGGTAATGTAACTAACTGAGCTGTATACTCTATACTGTGTTAACACACACAGCCATTCATGCTCAGTTGAACTCCATACAAAATTTACTTGAATAAAGCAGCACAGAGGCACGGCTTCTCCATGATAGAAAGTTTAGGGGCTAAAATAGCATTATTAACTAACCACAAAAGCTAACTTTTCCTAATGTTTTCAGCCCCTTTTGGTAGATTGTACCAACATTTCAATCTTTTTTTAAACAAAAAAAAAGGTACAAAACATACTTTTGTGGTGTTCAAATTTTCGAGTTCGTAGTTAGGGAATTTACTGATGATTTTGGTTGGAGTCAACATTACATTTGTAGTGTGGGTATGGATAAGTATACAGTAGACTGCAATACTGTTTTGAGTAAAGGTCTGTTCCAGGCTGCTGGTTGTTCAAGGAAGTTTTTAGTTGTCTCAGAAAATCGTTAAAATGGAGCCCTGATTTCATTAGTACACACACACACCCTACATTGCCCCTTACATATAAGAAAAATAGAAAACAGGTATGTGCTGCCTTCATAACTTTTTTAACCACTGCATTAACTTAACATGGTATTAATTTTCCTATTTTCATTCACATTGTTTTTGGGTTTTTTCTAAGTACTTTTTGAATTACCCGTGGTTTAATATTGTAGATCTCTTTTGAAGGATCACTACTTTTGTACATTTTGTAGAAACATGTTTTTTTTTGTTTTTGTTTAATATTTTTTAACCATCTCCCTACAGATAGGTGAAAGTATGTATGTCATGACCTTTTACAGAGTTCTGCTCAACATTTAATTAAACAACTTTATTATCAATGTATACAAATAAATTTGGCATCAAAACATAGTTGATAAACAAATTTAAATATTATATAAGTTTTAAGTTCTTAATTTTGTAAAAGAATATTTAGATAAAACTTTAATCTCCCTTAGTATGAGAATCATGACATTTGTACTCTAGGTTTTTCTCCCTTCTCTAATTTATTTACCACCCCTCTCTAAAATGCAGTCAACATCTACTTTTTATAGCCTTCAATTTTATTTTTTTATGGAATTTTTTATGAACCAGAAAATCAGATCCATTTGCTACGCCCACCTGTTACATCCTCTCTTTCACAAATTACCAGTAATCTTCTCTGACATTTTATATCATATATTATAAGATTTAATGTTTCACTATAAATATTTGAAAAGGAGAATGTCCATAGTTTCAAAATACAATAAAACATTTATTCATTAATTTACCGTGTATAAAGTTGACAAAGTAAGACACTGAAACATGTAGTGTAGGAGACTGTGTCAAGTCTTGAGGTTTTTATCTTTATACAGTAAATTATTGAGTAATTGGTTAATTTTATACTTTTAAATTGCTTTCTTTTAACAACTGTGTTATATAACAAAAACTTGTTTTGCTATCATAATAATGGAAATAATATTTTTATTTCAAACCTATCATGATTTCAGTTAGACATAATTAAGTAGCCAGTTTATTTATGTACATTGTTTAAATATGATAAAAAATTTAAAATAATGTTTAGTGATTAAGGGTTCCAGTCATTAGATTATTTTGCTGTCTCTTACTTGCTCACTAAGTCTAACTAAGCTAATCTGATGTTTTCTCAATTAAGGACATTTCTGTAGGTTTCAAACAAATATAATTTAACATGAAAACACTTGAGTATTACATGACTATCTGACTAAACTAAAAATTCCCAACACTGTTTTGTTCCCAAGTCTTTGAAACTTCCTATATAATTATGTGGTTGGATATCAAGGATAAGAAAGGGGTGTACAACACAAGCACCAGTAAGTGCAAGGCTGATGCAATGGATGATACAAATATTTAATGATGATAAAAATTAATATATTCATTAGAAAAATGAAACTTGTTTTATTTATATCCATGTTGATATAGTGAGTTGGTTATTACTAATGAAGAGAGGGTGATCAGCTATGCGATGGGAAAAGTTTTGAAGAAAATGTTATTTTGTTTACTTTTTTTAATGTAAATGTTTAATTTTATTACATATTCTGTAAAGAATACATTGCTACATAGAGAACAGACAAAAGATAAGGCATAAGTGTAAATTTTCTCAACTTCCTAAATTACTATTCAGCACCTAGTGTTACAGACAACTTTTGCTGATCAAACTTAAAATAGTTTTGTGTCATAAAAGTTTAAGTATTTTTTTTTTTTTTTTTTTAAAGCTGATGAGATTGATATGATCTTGCTGAAAATTTTAGGGGTTAATGTTTTGGACTCTGTAGGAATGAATTAGTGTGACAAGTATGCTAGACTTTTGATTCATTGAACTCAAAAAGGATCGGTAGCTCTTAAACTCTGAATGTTTTTTCATTTTCTTTTTCACTTGTTTCAACTAATCTTACTATTGCTTCATCTGAGTAATTGCAGTTGTATATTCCAATCAGCAAGGAGCAAGAAAAGGATTGGGAGCTCAGAGAGTGAGGAAAGATTTCAGTGAAATTGAAAAGGAGGCACAGCAAGCTGACCATTTGCGAGAGCAGGCAGCCGTGGCAGCAAAGCAACATGTTGATATCTCTAAAGAAGAGGAAGAAAAACAACTGTGAGTAAAGTGAAAGAAAAGATCTGATATTTTACAGTATGTATGTTATGAGAAATTATTTTGTTTACTCGTGGAATCAAAAACGGGCTTAACATCATGATAATCATAATGAATCATTGAATTTTTGAAATGATATTGGTCTTAATCCTTGGAAAGTTTCTTGTGAACATTTTTCTTCTTAGTTTGTTTTATGACTGTATGATTTGAGTTAACATGTTGCTATTTTGGTGAGATAATTTTCTATATGTTATTTTGTATAGGATACTATTGTTTTTATTTGGTTTCCCCACAGTTTGATCAAATCCACTATTTTTAACTTTATATTGTGTGTGAGGTTATTGTTATGTTAATTAAGGACATGGTCACCAAATCAGATTAGTTACCTCACCAGAATTTTTTTTAAATCTTTCATCAGTTATTGACATCTGTAGGATTTCAATTCAGATTTAGGCAATAGTATGAGTTGTTTTACTTATACTTTTTGAGTGTAATAATAATAGCAACCACATGGTCAACAATTCCTCACAAATAAAGTTTATTTTTATATAGATTTATTCAGAGTTTTCATGAGGAATAAACAAAAATGAAATGGCAGCATAACACATGGAATAAATATTAGAGGACTAATTTATGAAAGTAGCATAGATGGAAAGAATGACATTTTGTAAGTTTTTTAGTCTTTCATCTTCAGGTAGCTTGCACCAGTTTTTGCAGGGGTTTATATGCTATCTGGGAAGATTGAGGTGAATATATGATTGGTTTGTATTCTTGTAATGTGATTGGTGCAATAAATGATGATTTGACCAATGTAGCTACAAACTGATGATTTCTAGGCATAAGTCTATGTTAAATGATTTCATCATGTTGATGTAGAAAAATTCTTTGAATTATCTTGTTTTCCAGAACCTTTTTGAGTCACTGTGTCTGCAATTGTCCCAGTCTATTTTCCATCTTGCCAATATAGATGTTCTGCTGGAGTATAATGTTTTTGTTCTTCAGTCTTGTGCAGTCTTTGTTCTTTATTTCTTGCCCCAAAGTTTCTTCCAGTTTCTCTAATATAGATTTACTTACAAGAACATGGTATTTCATAAATGATATTTTTGTGTTTTTCATCAGGTGTTCTTTGTTTAGTTTTGACATGGATAGACCTGAATGTTCTGTAAGATTTTCTGTGGACATCAATGTGGAACTTTTTCACTATATGTTTGATTTTCTCACTAAAGTTTTGCACATACAGGAGGTAAATAGTGTTGGTCTTGTTTTTCTTGGCTGTTGTATGGGTTTGCATTTTTAATGTTCTTTGTGCTGTTTATGATGATATTATAAGGGTACCCATTGTGTTTTAAACACTGTCTGATGTGTCAGAATTCAGTTTTTATGGGGGTTTATCTAATGTGTTTTCAGCTTTTTAATTCAAGAACTTAATAATACCGCATTTAATAGAAGGTGGATGATAAGACTGGAAATGTAAGTATCGGTTTGAGTAATTGTCCTGTATATTGTTGTGGTGAGTTTGTTTCTGTCTGCTGATGAGAATATCAAGAAACACCAGACTGTTTTTGTTACGTATTTCCTTGCTGAAGTGGATTCTATTGTCTACTGAGTTAACTCTTTCCATATGGATTTGATTGGTGTGATCAATCTTGTAACCACAAAGTAATCATCAGAGTTTCCATGCTATAAATTTTAATATCTTTTGTGATACTATCTTCACAAAATTTGGAAAGTTTTTGATAAACATTACAAATCTTTTGTACATAGGAAAAATGACAGATTTTCTGATTATTTTTACAAAAGATATGTCTGTGCATATATCAAGACACAGTGTTGACTGCTTTCAATGCAGGGTGATTTTTATATTAAGGTTAAAAAATTTTTTTTTCCTCTGAAAATTTTCAAATTTTATTTGCATAACCTCTGAAAACTCCTAAGTATCGAACATTTTTTTTCTTTAACTCTCTCAATATGGGCTCGTTCAATTTGACTGACCATGTGACTTTTTTCCTTGTTTAACTTTCTCAATACAGGGTTGTTCAATTTGACCGAGTCACGTGACCCTTTGTACTTGTTTAAAGTCTTTATAGATTTAATACTTATAACTAATATAGTTTGTATATCTTCACGAAATTTGCCAGTCTTTCAGTTAACATTACAAGACTTTCACATACAAAAAATCATATTTTTAGTGAAGTATTTTTAATGAATACATATTGAGTATTTGTTTTTAACAGTCCATGTTCAAAGTAATTTTCATGTTAAAATTAAAAATACTATTCCTCATCTCAAGATTCTCAAATTTCCTTTGTGTAGTCCATAAAATATTTCATACGTTTTTTTTCAGTAAAACTTTATAGTTTATATGTTATTTTCTCTACCCTGTCTCAAAACAGGATCGATCAATTAGACCAACCTCGTAACCACCAAAAAAGAATTATTAAAATGAACCTAAATTAAATTTTTTTTCTTTCTAGAATGAATTAAAATTGTAACATGAAACTACATTCGTTTATCCTAAGTAGCTCTAAGTTCATAACATTATACATCTACTTATAATTAAGTTTATTGTTTTATTGCCCTTTGAACTGTGTCTAACTAATATCCATGCCATAAAAAGTTGTTAATCACTCGGAGAACGTGCAGGTCACATTATGCTATTGAATTACATCACCCACTAACTACTACGAACTGCTTGCGTGCATGCCTCATGAACCATCTTAATTATATTCTTTTTATTACTTATTTTACCTAATCTAGTCTTAAATAACTTAAAAAGATCTGTATTTTTAGATTTTAGTTACTTATATAATAATAAATAAAGAAGAAATATGAAAAAGAAATAAAGTATTTACTCAATCTTCTTTTTTTTCTTGCTGTTGATTGTTGATGACAGTTAAGCACTAAAAGTAATGCACTTAATAATTTTTATTTAATTAGATAATGTAGCAAAGAATATAGACTAATAACATGCAAAAAGTAATCAAATTTCCTTAGTTCTTAAAATTTTTCTGGCTTTATAACTATGCGATAGGAGCCATTACAAATTCATCCAAGCTAGTCATTAACTTTTCCACAGGAACAATATTCATACTCTGAATGAAATTGAAATTTAATTGTTCAGAACATAATGTTATACAATACATCATTTCATAGTTGAAAACTTTATATTGTTTATAGTTAATGTATAATGAAACATAAGAGAGAACTATCAATGAATTGTGAAAGAGAGGATGTGGCAGGAGGGGTCGGATTTTCTCTTTGATAACTCTGTAACCAAACAAAATTAAAGACTATAAAAATTATGGTTTGTCTGAGCGATAACAATTTTATAGAGAGTAATTTACATTTAATTTCATAATTTTTCAAGGGGTGGCGGATAAAATAGGAATGATGACATGCTGAGAGAAAATATGTTACCTGGGTTACTCTAGTGGAAATTCAGGAATTTTTTTGTATATTTCCTTGTAGAAGTTAAAACCTAAAACTTGTATACTATTAAAATATGAATTATTAGCTAAGATTTTATGCTATTCTAATTGGTATAACATAAACAAACAGTAGTTCAACAAAAATTGGAACGTAAGACACTAAAACCTTGTGTCATGCGCAGTAAAGAATATCTGGGGCGATACGGTTAATTGAAACTTTTTATTTTGTTATTTTCCTTACCCTAATATAATACAAACTCGGTTGATTTTACCAACCTTGGAACCACCATAAAAAATATGAATTAAATCTAAATTGCCCCTCTTTTTTTTCTAGAAATACTGCAGATTGTAGCAGGAAACAACAATTGTTTATCCTAGATAGCTTAAGACTTGTAACAGTCTACATCTGTTTCTACTCAATTTTTGTTGTTTTATTGTACCTTGAATCATGTCTCACTAATAATTCTGCCACACCAGTTGTAACTCACTTGGAAAACTTGTAGCTCATGTTACAGTATTGAATCACGTAATGCACATGCTGCTTGTGTAGCGGGCAGTGCCCTTAGGGCTAGTCGTTGGAGCTTCGACTGTACTGCCGATTACACCAAATTTATTTAATTGAGGATTGCAGTGGCAAGTGGAGCTTACAAGTCGCTAACTCAAGGTAGTTTACGGTTAGACTAAAGAAACGGATTCTGAGACTGACATTGAACAAAATACATCAAATTTACTAGGTCTTTACACACGGTATACACCTTTAATATCAACAGTTAAACATCTACTAGACCATTAGTTTCTTAACAATTCTAACATTCACTTTTCAGTCAAGCATTATTAACCAATACATGTAGAATATTTCTCACTGTTATAATCATTTTAAACATGTACTAAACCATTAGTTTCTTAACAATTCTAACTTTCACTTTTCAGTTAAGCATTATTAATCAATACATGTAGAATATTTCTCCCTGTTATAATCATTAACTTCCTTATTAAACTACATTAATTGAATAAGAGAGAGAGAGCAATATTATACTTACAACAAGGTTGGACTGGTATATCTCTGGAGGTTAGAAATCTTTATGTTCATGCTGACTTGGTTATCACCTCTTTGGATAACCTCGATTCTTCCCGGAGAACTTAACTTTTAGCTCCAGACACAAGTTTTTATTCTGTATTTTCTCTGTATTCTTTCGATTTTCCAAATAGTATTCCTGACTACCTGCAACTCCTTAGGCATTTCCAAACTCTCAAGTAATTTGTTACTGTGATGGTGAGTACTCCAGTTGCCTTCTCACTTATATACTACACAAAGCTGAAGTAAAGATTTTAGATGCTATCATAAACTTTTTAGTAGCCTTTACTGTGCTACTAACTCAGAGTCAGTAACTTATTACTGTCAAACTCGTGACTAGCATTTTTCTCAGCATCCTCACTGTAACTTCTTTTTTTTTTCTATAATATTCACTCATGATTCACAATACTAACTAGCCAGCTAATTGTGCTTTTCCTAGTTCTTGACCCAATTTCGTAATACAGGCATCCTTTACTTGTGCCATTTCTTCATGTATATGCAACCCACTCAGAAACTTAAGTTTCTTTCTTAAACAAAGAAGAATGAAGCAATTGTACAATTTCCTCAAAAATGTCCAATTGCTTCACTTGTGAGCATACCTTGTGAAGGAATGATTATTATTTTACTTTATCTTATCTAACAATAAATAAAGAATATATGTTAAAAACAAGAAATATAGTACTTATGTTTGGCTTTTTAACTAAAATAAGAGGAGTTTAAATTAATTTCATGTAATATTATACGTCATTTGATAGATTAAGACTTTGCTTTTCTCTTGGCTATAAATGATATAGTATAAAACATCGAAGAGAATTATTGGCAATTTGTGAAAGAGAGAATATGACAGGTGGGTGTGGCAAGTGGGTCTGATTTTCTAGTTTATGACTCCATAAAGAAATAAGATTGAAGACTATAAAAATTAGACTTTGCCTCAGCAATATCAATATTAAAATAAGTAATTTGTGTTAAATTCTGCATTTGAGAGAGGGGTGGTAAATAAATTAGAGAAGGGAAAAAACTAGAGAAAAATGTCATGATTCTCATACAGGGAAATTGAAGTTTTATCTAAATATTTCTTTATAAAATTAAGAACTTAAAATTTGATTTATTAGTTGAATTAGATGTCAAGTTTATTCGTATACATTGATAATAAAGTAATTAAACTTTGATGCAAATGTAAAAGATAATGACATGCACACTTTGACCTACCCATAGTGAGTGGGTTATGGTGTTATAAGAAGGCTTGTAAGTTTTCATGACTGTGAAGCCAGAAAAAACTTTTGTTAGTGTTGCATCTGTAAAAGCTTGTTTTTTTTTTTTTTTGTTTTTTTTTTTCCATTGGAGAAAAGGATTATTTGTTCAAGACCTTTCATGGAAACGTTTGCTAAAGCTGGAGAGAATGTGATTCCATGGCAAAGCCATCTGTTTTTTCAAAGATGTTGTTGTTTTATTGAAAATATGAGGATTGTAGAGAAACTGTGGTTCCATGATATCTTCTGTTTTCATATCAGTTCTGTATGTAAGAGAATTATCATTCAGTAGCTGTTTGGTGATATGTAACAGGTTTATGTAGTTTAAGACATTAGTGAATATGTTTCTGATGTCAAAACTGATGAGAACATCTTTGGATCTGATATGTTTGACTCCAAGTTGTTCGTTAAAATGTTTTGAATTGTGGACATGGTGTTCTGTATTACCCTTTAGTGGTGATAGGATAGGTACCAAAAAAGGTAGCTAAGTTATAGTAAGGTGAGTTTATGGCACTGATGATATGTCTGAGAGGTAATTCATAAAATTGTGGAGGATAGTTGCTCCTAGTTCTTAGCTTTTTGATAGTGTTTTCTTTGATTAAGCCTTGGTTTTTAAACTTTTTTTTAACATTCTATTGAAATTTCTCTTTCTCCTGTGAAGGTCATTGTTTTGCCAAAACCAATGCAAGTTGACTTGGAGATGAAAGACAGAAAACATTTGAAACATGATCATTTCCATCTGTGCTACTTTTGTATATTAGTCCTCCTAGACTTTCTCTATAACTGGCATGCTGAACTAGGCAGATGCTGCCTATTCACCTTTGTTTGTCACAGTTGTAGTGGTTGTACATAAATTGTGGTGTACTGTGACTAACCATAGTATCTGTAGTTAGGCCAAGGCTTATATACTTTTTTGTTTTCTTCATTTATCAGACTATGATATTGATTTGGAATAATAATAAGTATGAACTATCTGTACAATCCAAAAAATTAGCTTAGAAAAATACAGGAAATGATTACTCACAGGTTAAACATTAACTTAGATTCATGAATTACTTGGTACACATCTCCTAGTGGGACAGCAGTAAGTCATCAGATTTACAATGCTAAAATAAGGGGTCTGATTACCCTCAGTGAACACAGCAGATAGCCTGATGTGACTTTGCTATAATAATAATAATAATATACACACACACATACTTAGTACACTTGCACATCATATTAGCCTACTGACACGTATTTAGAAGAAAAAAAATGAAGACAGTACAATATAAAACTTAACTCGGCTAGAGTTTTATATCTAGTGTGTGTGTGTATACAGGAAAATAGATATAAAAATGTACATCTTGTAAGTGGTTAAGGCCAAAGTATTCAGGATTTTGAATATATATATATGTGTGTGTGTATATAAATATATATATATATATATATATATATATATACTTTAGTGGTTGCTATTAATTTGTTGCACATTGTTACAGTGATTAAGCTACTTAGTGACAGTACTCTACAAGAGTGCTGCATACAACATTGTTTCATTACATTGCTGAACAAAATATAAGATTTTGTCAGTAGTTAATATTTTTTTTAATTTGATTATCAAACTAATATTGCTTATTATCTAAAGGGTAAATATTTATTATCTGGTAAATATAGATCTAAATATATTTTTATTAAATTTTGGGTAATGCTGTTCTCATAAAACTGTGTGATTCAACTATTTCAATCTATATATCAAGTATCTCCATGCGACTTGCTTACAAGGACTTGAGCCTTCAACAAAAGCAAACGGAACAAATACTAAAGCATGTTGACCCTCACAAGGCTGAGCAGTTTGAGAGACTTGGTATGGGGTTTTCTGGTGGTCAGCTTGGAGGAGGAACAGTCTCTCATTCAGCTCTCTCAGATATGAAAACTATTCAGCAAGAGTTACCTACATCTAACATTAAACAAGATAAAGACCATGACTTTGAAGATGAATTTGAGTTTATTGGGTTCACCTCTGGACCACCAAAGTAAGTACTAGTTAATAATGGTTAAGGCTAAACAACTAAACATTTATTCTTATTTAATTATGTTGCATACAATTCTTGAATAGCAAAGCCCATTTTATTGTGTTTAAAGAAGGTTCAACAGTGAATGTTTAGCTTGTATTGTTATTTTATTATTATTATTATTATACTTTCAGGTCAAAAAATTACATTTGGCCTCATAACACATTGAATTTGAGGGTTCATAGTTCACATTCCATTACCAAAAAAATGATTATGTGTACATTGGGGTTTAGGTGTACTATAATAGTGAAAATGAAATCCCAGTATTCAAGCAGGTAAGGGTAGCACAAAGGTATTGTCTAAGGAAAAATCAAATCTGTGTATGAGTGATCTGTATAAGTGATTGGTTTGTCAGAATATGTTTAATTTTGCTCCAGTAAAGGATTACTTAAATCATAATTAGTGTACCTGATTAATTATAGCATGACTTAGCTAAGGCCAGTGATTACAAGATTGTTACTATGATTGACTGAAGTTTTGGTGGATTAAATAAACAACAAAGTTCCCCCTCTAATTTTTCATTAGTGGTCCTTACATTGAGTTTTTGTCTGAAAGGAGACATTACTGTAGTAATGTAAGTAGCTTTTACTTCCACATAAGCAGAAAACAAAATTGTTTCTTATGATGACATTGTCTTTCTCATAGTCACCATTGTAAAAAAAAAACTGTGATAAGTGTAGGAAATGTCCTTGAAATGGAAGTAATTTACTAAATGAATTTGAAGCTAAAATGCATTCCAGAAAGAAAAATTGATGGGAAACATATTATTTTCTTCAAACAAGGGGCACAGTCTATTGTTACCATGACACGTGTTGCTCTCTCCATGTATTATTTTGTTTGCTGGACAGAATATGTAGCAGAGGAAATGTTAAATACATTTTCTATGTGAAGTTCCAATTATTTCCTTGTGAACATTGAAGTGCATATATCTAGCAATTGCTTAGGTTGAAAGAGTATTATACATATGAGTAAAAAAGGTTGACTTCCATAAAGGAAAAGAAAATTTTTTTTAACTAACAAGTAATTATGTCATTTAAGTAATATTTTATGGGGTCTTTCTTTGTTTTAAGCAAGTATACATTTTTCCATTTGATATATATTTGTGAATAGTTTTTCTTTATTATTTCAGGTACCGAGACAGTCCCTTTTTGTCCCGCAAAGATGATGATTTTAAGAGTTTTAGCAGCAAACCATCTTGGGATATAGATAGAGATGGTGAAAAATCATTTTTATCAGACACTGTATTAACACGTGACGACAGTAGGTAAGTTTTCTGGTGACTGGGGTAACAAATGTAATACAGTTTCAGTGGATGCCACATTCCTTGGAGTTCAGTTTTACTCAAACATTTCAATGTAACACAATGACAATAAAATTAACTTTTTTTGCAATTTTAAATGGATTCTAGTTTCAGGTGGAATTTTATTTAAATTGAAATTTAAATTCAGTAACACGATTATGGATTAAGGATACTTAATTATTCACACAATATTAACTACTTTTTCATCAGGTGGAGTCCTCCCAGGGAGGTTCTATATTTTCAGTTTACCCCCCCCCCTTCAAAAAGGGCCAGTGTTGGGCATTCTTAATGGGTGTTGTGGACATTGTGTCTGATGCTCATGTTTGGGTATAGTGCTCACGAAACCCTGGTGTTGCTGCAGTGTCCTTGTTTGCCATTGTAGTGCATCCCCTTGTAGAACCCCATGGTGGGTGGGGTCAGTGGCCACTGAATCTTTCTACTTATGTTATGGATATCCCAAATACTGATAAAAATAAAATAATAAACAGCTTGTAGGTAAGCAACCACGTCTGGAATACTCTGAACAGCAGTCTCCACCACATTCTGCACCTTTACCTCATTTTCTCTGCTGCTGTCAAGGTAGATTACCTGAAATGTAAGGTACGTCCAAATATTCCCAACCCTCTCAGGATTACCGAAGGTATCTTAAAAAGTTTCACTGTTAAAATTACTAAGTTCTTCAGTGATTGAAAAACTTTCTGAGAGCACTTAGAAACTGCTTGAAATTGATCTGAGCAATTCAATATGAAACATGAAGATTACATAAGTGATTTTTAATAGTTATTAATTTTATTTAAGTCACAAATCAGACTTTTAGGTAAGAATTAATAACACTAACATCTGTAACAATACCCTGGGCTAACTGCAGTACTTGTGTAGGAATTGTTTAAAGAATAGATTAATTACCCAACCATAATGTTTAATATGATAATTTTTGGTCATGCTTATCAAAGTCAATGTAACGCTGTTCACTGCCAACAAATGCTCCCTTTTGAAAAGGCTGTGGAAATAACTGTGCGAAAAGTACTTAATAAAAGTCTGATTCTTAATGAATAAAAAAAAAGTAGAACCATGAGGAATGCACAAAATTTTTTATTATCTTTATTTATATATATATATATATAATGCACTATTATTTTTGCAAGTTAGACGTCACTTTGATGCAGCTTGATTTGTGTTTTTTAGACCTTATTATCATGTTATTCAGTAACTTGCTGTGTTTAGTATGAGAATTTCTATAAACTGAGCAACAGTAGTTCAGCTATAATTAAAGAGAAAAATTAAAAGTTTTCTGAAGTTAAATAAAGAACAGCATAATTTGAGGGTGATTGAGGTTTTAACTTTTAAGCAATAACTTTAAAATGCTAGTAATCACAGTAATTAACAAATGGGCCAAAAAATGTCACAAATTGTAATTTTAAGTATTTATATAGATGTGTAATGCTGTAGGGGTTAATACTTTTTTTTCTTCTTAAACTTAGTTTAGTTTATTATTTGAAACATTAAAAATTAATAAATGTAAAACAAGGAGCTACTCCTTCTGGAACCACCATGAAACAGGATCTGCTTTATAAATATATCAAAATACATTCAGTTCCTGAGAATTTTGAATGGTTTTAAAAGAAATCATACACAATACAATGCTAATGAAAATTAATTTTTTTGCAACAAAAATGGAAATTGCTATTTTTTTTTTATTCCATGCCATTTAGCTTATTGTATATTTATATTTTTGGAAAGCTAATTTTTAGGAAAAGGGGTTCAGTATTTTGAATTAGAAGATACAGACTGTCTCTGGCAGAGTAATCATAGCTTTTTTATTGATTTGTTTTGTCTTAATGTAATATAGAGTTAATACAGTTTCAACAGAAGTCATTTAAAAATGTTGAAACGTTTTCAAGGTTTATTTACTATTAATATTTTAATTATTTTTTTTTATTTTAAACAATTATATACTTGAATGTTTTTCTAAATATTATGATTCTAACTGAACTTCAGCACTTGGATATGTTGCCTATCTAATAGTGGGCATGAATGATTATCAAGTAATGCAGTATGAAATTTAAAATTGGTGTATTTACATTGTGTTCTTACAACAAATGTGGTGTATGTAGTACTCAAAGTCGAAGAAGTACTGCTGCTGCTTTGAGCTCTGTGCCTTCTGGAGATGAAGCTCAACGGAAATTTGGGAATGCCAAGGCCATCTCTTCAGACCAGTTTTTTGGTAACAGTAGAGATTCAAATGTAAGTTTATGTTTCAGATAATATTATTTTATTTTACTACATTTCTAAATTTTAAAAATATGTTGATTAGTAGTATAGTAAATATAAATAATAATTTTAATATTAAACTTATAAAAGATGAAAAGTGTTTACTGATAACTGAACTGCACTGTTTTAATCATTATACTATGATTTTAGTCTATTAATCAAAATATTGTCCTTAATATGTAGTTTTTCTTCACTGTTGGCACACTTCTTAACACTTGAGAATGTTGTAGATCTTAAATTAGCATATTCTTCTATGCCAACTTAGTGGTGGAACCAATATAACTTAAAACCATTTAGGAAATTTTATATTCATACCACATTAGAAGTTTTGAAGATATGAGATAGCAGTGTAGTAATTAAAAGTTTAATGTAACTAAAACTATAAAATGTATTACTTGAAAGAAGGGTTTCACATAATACAAAATGTTACACAAAATAGATATACATTTTTACATGTGACATTTTGGATTCAAGTAATTTTTTTTTTTACTTTTGTGTGTAAATCCATTAATTTTATATTAGCCTTTCACTGTCTTTTTGAAGATTATCAGTGTTAAATGATGAATTAAATGTATATTTGAAAACTACAAATGTATTTTCATAACTTTTTCAAATTATACAACAAATACAAAACTTTGGGGCTTGATATGTATACTTTTTTGTATTTTATATGTATTATGATAAACTTGCAGCTGTAATTACTGTGTTCAGGTGTAGAAGACAACTTTTAATAATACATTAAATATTTATACTGTGTCTCAGTCCTCAATTTTTAAGATAGTTTTCATTTTAATAGTTTGAATGCAGAGAAAAACTTTCACGTTTTGAGGGCTCTAGTAGTATCTCTAGTTCTGACTATTTTGGTGAATCATCAGCTGCAAAAGGAAGCAGCTACAATGCTCCTAACCTGTATGACATAAAAGAAGGAGTAAAAGATGGGGTTACCAAGGTAGCGGGACGACTTTCTTCACTAGCTAATGGAGTAATGACATCTTTCAGGTATGTATGCCCTAAAGTTGAAGTTATAAATTAGTTTTGTTCTAAAACTGTACTAGTTTTTACATCACTTATTTTACTTTGGAAAAACATCTGAAAGAATGTGGATCACCTGTTATTCACTTGTTTAAGCAAAATACTGGAATGCTGTTGTCTAAGTGTCATAGTGGAAACAATACATATCTGTAGATCAACAAAAGACATTAGAGTAATGAGCTGGCATAGTTATGATTTGTAGATTACAGCCTACCAGTCAGTATACAGAGAAATAGCAACTTTAGTACGTATGGTTTTCATATCAACTAGAGATTAATTAGAACCAGAATATATATATAGAAAGGTACTTACAGTTTCTGCTAAAATACATATAGTTTACAAATTCCCGATTTGAAACTACACATTGTTTTAGCTCTTAACTTTGATAAACAAATGTTTTAATGATTCAGATGAAAATTCACTTTTTATTTATATCATGCTTTTTCACACTTTGCTGATTATAATGAGAGATAAGAGTCAACTTACTAACACAACTGACAACAATATGTACACTGTTTCATCATAAAGCTATTAACATTTTACTATTCATACAATTCAACAACTAACTAACATATCTCAGTGTCCTGGAAAAGTTAAACTGTTGTAACTTATAAGGAGAAGGTGAATTCTTAATTTCCTGATTGCCAGATTCTGCAAATTAGTGCAAATTATTGAATTTCAAAAATTTATCAACAGCTTGTCTTAATAGATTATCTATTGTGGTATCTTATGGATAACCACCAGCAGCATAGAAAAGTTAGGCTTTTTAATAACTGGAAGGTTTTGGATCTTGGGCTTATGTGTTTTTATTCCAAGTTGTGACAGTTAAGTAACCAAAAAGAGACTAGATACAGATTTAAACAAAGAACAAATGTTTACTATCAATTTCACAATCAACAATATAAATAAACAATGTACTATAATATAATCAACTACTTAAACTTAATTAAACTACTTTATCATCATTGTATAGGAATAAAGTTGGCATCAAAACATAGTTAATAAGTCAAATTTTAATACAAATTTTAAGTTCTTAATTTCAAAAGAAATACTTAAATAAATTCTCAATATTCTCTTATCTGTGTAACATGACATTTGTTCACTCCGACTTGCCCATTTTCTATATTTTTTTTTCATTACCCTTGTATGGTATTTTGAGTTTAACCTAAATTACTCATTGTAATATAGATATTACTAAGACAGTCTAATTTTTATAGCCTTCGGTCTTCTTTGTTTATGGAGATGTGAACCAGAAAGTTGGACACTCTTGCTACATTATCTTTGTCATTTTCCATTACATAATTTATAACTAATATAAAACAAAGTTTTAGTATACCAAATGATGTATAATGCTGCATTGTTCTCAGTAAATATTTTTAATTATTTTACTTACAATTTTAAAGATGCTTTCTCCAAATTCAGATTGAGCATCTCAGAGAATTATTTTAAGGCGCTTCTGCCTTAGTTAGAAAGTCACTTAAATTATAATAGTTTTGGACATTTTTTTACTTTATGCTTGTTATTATTTTGTATTCATAACTGAATATTGAAAGTATAAATTATTTAATGTACTATTATTAAAATTATATCATCATTACACAAAAGTAGGCTTAAGTTTCATCGGCAGGCCAACAGCAAAAAAAAGGCCAAATTTAAGTACTAAATTCTTGTTATTCTATGTATATTTTGTATCTATTGTTATAAAAGTAACTAAAATTTTAAACATTAGAATGTTTTAGCTTATATAATAAAAAAAAAAATGAAAATATTTTTCTCTAGGGTTTTATCAAGAATAGCTACTGCATGACATCTTTTATTACTACAATATGAGTACTGCATATGATGTTTAATTTACAGCCTGTATCACAGGATTATTAGTTAAACATGGTTCAGAGAGCAATAAAACATTAAAAGTTTTAAACCGTCACAAGCCCTAAGCTATTTCGAATAAATAACTATAATTTCCTGTTAAAATCTGCAGTCATTCTAGAAAGAAAAAAGTGCAGATTAGATTTATATGCATATTTTTGCTGTGATTACAAGGCTGGTCAAATCAACTTAGCCAATATAGTGTTAGGATAGAAAAAATAATACATAGAATATAGTTTTACTGGAAAAAACAAACAAACTTAATGTACATTTAGGAAGTGTTAGAAGCTATGCAAATAGAATTTGAAAACTGTAAGATGAAAAAGTATTTTTAATCTTAACATGAAAATCACCTTGCTTTCAGGCTAGTCAGTGTCTGATTCATACTCTGACTCAATATATTCAGACAAATCATTTGTAAAAATATTTGATTAAAAAAGCTGATTTTTTTGTCCAAGAGATTTGTGATGTTTACTAAAAGCTTGACAAATTTTGTTAAGATATATTTACTATATTAAAAGTTATAGTATGGATACTTTCATAGTACAAGGTCTCTCAAAGTTACCAGTCTTGTATCAGTAGAATTAATAGAAAAACAAAGCTCTAGTCAGTGAATGTAAGTCCTGCTTATGAGTTAACCCATTAAGTACAGGCTAGGCTCTGTTGCATGTCAGAACATTTTAGTTACATTAAAAATTTAATTGAGCAAATATATAATCAATGTTTGTCAATAAAATTAGCATCAGAATGTAGTTTATAATTAAAATGTTTATATCACTCAAGTTTTAATTTCTTAATTTCAAAAGAAAATATTTAAATAATTCTCGATCGTCACAGTGATGTGTGAGCTCTCTCAATTCTCCCCTTTTAGTTTGTATGACTTAAATAGTACAGCATCTACACTGCCTAAGCAGTGTAGATACAATCTATAAATAATTCCAAGATCCAAGGTACAGTTTTAATGCCCTAACTTCTCCATTTGCTGAGATTTCATTGAATTTTCCCAACCTGTGACAGGTCCCTTCCCATCTATCTTTGGATTTCAAGCAGTTTTCAGAACCATGATTATGTTTATAACCAATAGAAAAATATTATTTTCTATTTCTAAAATACAATGCTTCTTTTGAAATTTACAGAAATATATGTTAGACTGTGAGAATTGATTATGGGCTTGTTGGCAAAAAAAGTTAATGCTTATAGTATTTAATAACTTTTTAAACTTATTTATAGCTTAATTAAAAAGACGTTAAAAATTATAGTTTTTGGACATTCTGTTTTAGAGAACTGTGTAGTTGTTGTTTTAATTGCATATTTGAAAGGTGCACAACTTTTTTTTTTTTCGTGAAAGAAGTTAGAAAATTTTAACAAGACTTAGATACACGAGTGCATTGAGAGCTGAATAAGCTATGTGTAAAGTACACAGTTAAAATTGTGAATATCATCAACTAAAGATATGACAACAAATTATTTATTTAAAGAAGAAATATGTATGTTCATTTAATTTCATGAATTTCAAAATTTCATTTCAATATGCACTGATGATTCAGCTACTATGTAATGTTAGGATAGAGAAAATAACACAAAATACAAACTTTTACCTTTTAAAAACTTAATTCTCATTCAGAGAGTTCTAGAGGTTATGCGAATGAAATATGAAACTAAGATGAAAATAAGTATTTTTATTCTGAACAGAATGACTCTGTAAAAGATTTTTAATTCTCAGACATGCCTTCTATGAAAATACTTTATTAAAAATTGATTTTTTTATGTACAACAGGTTTCTAATGTTTACTAAAAGTGTACCAAATTTCATGAAGATACACTTAGTAAATATGGAATTATAGTAAATATAACTGTGTATAGCTTCAAAGCAAAATGGATAGTGAAATACATCAGTTCTGTGTCCATAAGGTTAAAGAAATGAGATGAAGTAAAAGAAAATGCTAAGTGAAACATACATAATGTTAAGTTAGATATCTTGTTACTTTAATCTATACATAAATACTAAATGTGAAATCCAAGACCTTACGTGTATTTGATCAAAAAATCTTTAAACATTAAGTAGTGGAGCCAATGTTACTAAAAACAATAACACAACAACAATACTTTAAACCTTGCCTGCTTCAAACAAGTGTGAGAACAATAACACCATTAAACTTCTAACTATATGAATACAGGAGGGTTAATTTGAATCTTTCACAAAGTTTTTACAGAGTTGTATTCAAAATTTAATCTAACTACTTTATTCTCAATCTGTGTTTAAAAAAACTTGGCGTTAAAATTTTTTATAATTCACTTGTAAAGTAGTCCGAATTTTAGTTTCTTAATATCAAAAGAAAATATTTAAATGAATTCTCAATCTTCATCACTTTAGTCACATATTGAAGAACCAGGATATAAAATTTCAACCTCTTCTTGATTTACTGAAATATCACAATATTTGTTATTTTTGGATATTTGGATATGCTTTTCTCATACCCTCTGTCTTATAAAATATAACTATAATTTTCTTATACATTGTTATTAGACATGTTTCTAACCAACAGAAAAAGCAAATCATAAACTGCATGTTTGTCTTAGTGGTAAAATCCTATATTTCACTGTGAGAGCTTGGAGTGTTTAAGACTAAAGACATTGCTTTGAGAAGTTATGAAAGTTTTAGCTTACTTATAGGTAAGTTAGAAAACCAGATAAATTATAGTAGTTTTTGGACAACCTGTTCTAATGTCTGTGTTCGAAAATGCATATTTTGAAAGCTGCATGAAATATTTTTTAAAGACCAACATAGTGAAAAAATAGACATGCACACATATATAAAAAGACTCAAGGCTTAAAGAAAGTGCTAAATGTTTTATGTTTATATTTTATTTTTTGTTATATGGTTTTTTTTTAATAAAATGTCAAAATTAGAGCTTATTACATTAGATAAGAAAACTTAAATGAAAAAAATCTCTTCTTTGGGAATGCACAATGGCTGCTGTCAAATGATGTAATTCAATAGCTCTTTAACTCTCATTTGTTCTAAACTCTTACCAGTTGATTTATTGCTTTAACTCTCTCGCTACATGGTTGGTTGAATCAACCAATCTTATAACCATTTTGTACTTGTTATAGTTTCCATACTATAACTTTAATACACTTTGTGTATCTTCGCAAAATTTGGCAGACTTTTAGTAAACATTGCAAAGCTGTTGTACACCAAAATCAGATTTTTTCATGAAGTATTTTTACTAAATATTTGTCCATGAATATATATAATATTTTTATATACTAGTCCAAGTGCAAAATGATTTTCATGTTAAGATTAAAAAAAAAACCTTTCTTTGTATGAAAAATCTTGCATTTTATTTGAGTAATCTCTAAAACCTCCTAAATAAATTTCAAATGCTTTTTTTGGTAAAATTTTATCTGTTATTTTCTATACCCAAAATTTACACATGGTTGGTCAATTTGAATGACCTTGTAACCACCAATAGAAAATCAAAATAAATCGAAATTACCCTTTTTTCTAGAATGACTTTAAATTGTATTATTAGAGTACATTTGTTTATCCTAAATAGCTTTAAACTTGTAACAGTATACATCTATTTATACATAAATTTTATTGTTTTATTGACCTTTGAACTCTGTCTAACTAATATTTGTGC
>NW_013668349.1:112038-114221 GCF_000517525.1 Limulus polyphemus | reverse complement strand
TATATATATATATATATATATAGTCATACCAATCTGTGTTCTTCATATGTCCATGTGAAAGAATTCTAACTGTCATTTCAGTTTTGTGAAATTTATATTCATGAAAAGACATCCAACAAACATTTAAGGATGATTGGATAACATTTGTTCACACTAATTGCCTTTCCCTGCTTTTATTTCTAGCTGATCAATGGATTATGTCAAACTGAACCTGCACTTTTCTTTCTGATTTTGTGAGTGATTAACATTGAGATTCTTACTTACATAATGTACATAAGCACATCATGTATTGGAATCTACCAAGAATATGGTCATTTACAATATTAATATAAACAACACTTATCCCATGCTGAAATGAAACAGGTAAGCTCTGCTTCTTACTCAGTGACAATGCAAAAAAAAATCCACACATGTATGCTTACAACACTTCCCTCTCTTGTGTCATAAGTACTTCCAAAACCTTTTGAGGTACATTGTGAAAGGTTTGGAACTTTTTGTTTTTTTACTTAGTGAAACCCATGTATTTTAACAACTGAGAGCAACTATTCAGTCATATAAAGCATACAATTTTTTCAAGATGAGTTATAGTATTTAAATTCTTTACTCAAAGATGTTAAAAGTAATTTTTATGTTTAACCTGTGTGTTTTGATTACAGAGGAAATGATAGACTCCAGTCTAACAACAGTACATCAGTCTGCCTTGGTAAGACCTAATAGCATGTTGCATGTTAGAATTAGTGTAAGGTGAAGGTGCATTTGTTTGGCTTGAGTATTAAAGCTAATAGAATGTTTAACATGTTGCATCTAAGAATTAAAATGTAATGTGAGTATGCATTTGTTGGGCTTTGATTGTTCTTTTTGTTCAGTTTTTGTCTTTGTAACCCTGCATGCAGCTCTTTTCTGTCCACTGTTTGTGATACATTAGTGAGAAGAAGAAAAAAAACAACCTTTTCCTAGGTCTTTTTTTCTTGGAAAATTTTTGATATTCTTAAAATTTATAAATTCAAGTGGTAGAACATTACCTTATATTGAAGAAAAGATACACCGCATTTAAGGTATTATATATATATATATATATATATTCAGTAATTTTAATTTCATAAATAGGTAATGGCCACAAAATAGCATTTTATACCACTTGGGTTCATAAAAAGTCAAAGTGGCATTGGATGATATATCTTTTTAGTTATTGTGTGAAGTTCTGTGATTCACCAAAAATGTTATCCCAAACACTTTCAGCATCTATAAATAATGAATCATTCTATACAACATGTATGTGTAATTTTCACATATTAGATTCAAAATGGTTTTCAAGAAGACAAGAATCATCCTGAGCATTATCAGTTTAAGGTCTGCGTAAAAAGTACTGAGATTTTTATTCTATGAACCAGTGAAAATAGAGGTTTGATGTCATATCTAGTTTCTCATATGATGTTCAAGAATTGGTTGAGATATTTGTTGTTTTAGGGTGTCACATCTATGTACCAAAATTTAAAACATTTTATAACTGTTTACGTTAGTAATACCTTGACATTTGTGGTACTTAGACACACACACACACACACACACACACACATGCAGTGTGATTTCTGCCTCAGTTCTATGAAAAAGTGTGGAACTAGCAGGATTTGCACAATCTATAAAACTTGTTGTACCAGTGGATGTGCTTTTGCTGGTTGCTTTTATGCCATATAAAGAAATATTTGCTTTCTGTCATGTGATTCATGGTAGACCAGTGTGATCATGTGTCCTTTAACTAGTAGTGATTTTCCTCTCTTGCTCTAACAGGGTTTTACCCAAGGTGTGGTTTCTCCACCCTCTGGTTTACTCTCAGTTGGGCATGCCTCTCATCACTGCCTTTGCTACTTTTTATTCCAAACTTCCACTCTTCTGGTCTTCAATTCTTCATCTTCTAGCCATTTCAGCCAATGCTTTCAGGCAGGACTGAAATACTCGACACTCCTTGTCGGGTTCTCTTGATGGTGCCTGTTTGGTAGGCTCTTTATTTGGCATCTAAGCCCATTCTTCCTCTGCCCCATTCATACTCTCTTACTTCTAACACATCTTTCTCTCTCCCACGGGCTGGATACTCTGCTCATGTGGTCTTTTTCTGATCCCATTCCTGTCCACCTATCACTTGTGTTGGGTTTATCAACATTGATCCATCTGTCTTTTCACTTGGT
>NW_013668349.1:94116-111744 GCF_000517525.1 Limulus polyphemus | reverse complement strand
CCAGTTTTCCACTCTTGTTGGTTCTCAGGCAGCCTTATCTTGTACATTTTGCATTCCCAGTTGCTGTCCACTATTCTTCTCCTGTTCTCTCCAATTTATTCTGATCCTTCCTTCTGAACTGATCCTCTTGTCCTTCTACCAATGCCTGAGTCAAATTTTGTTGTGGTTTTCTTGTTCTTCCACAGGTTCTGTTCAAGCTGTTGACTTCATCTGTATTGTTTCATCTTTCTTCTCCTTCTTGCCTATTGTCATCATCGTTCAAATGTTTCCGCCTTCAGTGGTTCCTGCACTCTCTTTTAATGTATTTCATTCCTCTATCCCAACCAGACCTTTCTTCCTAACACTTCAGTATCAAGATGAGGAGACAATGTATGGTCTAATCATGCCCTAATCCCATTACTTGTGGCTCACCAACCGATTGTGTGGAAGTGCTTGGTTGGCCATTTTTGTATTCTGCTCATCCCTGTGACACTTGGGTCTCTTTCATCTTGGGTATAGAGTATATCCTGGTCGAGACAAGATGGAGTTTCTCATCAGGTGTCACATGTGTGGGCTTTCGTTTTGGGCACTTTCTGAAGAGAGCTCATCTAACTCTTCCACTACTTCAACATGATATTCTAGCAGTTCTGCGTGAAGAGGTGAGGTATTGTTGTTTAATATACTGAAAATGTATTTCTGATAAATACTAACCTCATCACACATTCCCACCCAGCCTCCCCACTTCTGGTGCACCTGTTTTTTTCTTGCCTCATCTAAGAATGAAGTTATCTGGATTGCAAATGCTTAAGGGGAGTTGCTGCACATGATGACATCAGCATGCACCAGCATAGTTCACATTAAACGCATGAACTTAGATTGGAGTTAGCTTGATGGTAGTGATATGCAAATCTCTTATGCAGACAAGTAAGGAATGTAGCAATTCTGTATGTGGAGGTATCTATTGAAAATACATTGTCAGTATAGGGAAATCTTAGCTTTATGAACCAGTCTCCTCTTTATATATTGTGTTCATTTATTTTCTATAAAACAAAGACCAAATTTAGCATAGGGGTTTGAATTAGAAAAATATATTATTGTTGTTTGATTAAGTAAAACGATAGAAATATTAATTTTCAAAAAGAAAATTTTTTTAGTTTGAAACATCCAGTTTTATATAGATCTTCCATTGGTGACTGTTATTTAAGCTTTCACATTTACAGAAAACAACAGTCTCTTGATGAGACTGTCTACACAAAGAAAGGTTATTAAAGTTCTTCTGAGTTGTCAGAAGTATTTTGATTTAAATATTGTCTGGCTTCTGATATTTTTATTTATTTTAATACCACCATTCTTGTACCTTGACTTTGGTCTGTGACTAAACTCCTGTGAAGCTGTAAAGAGTACTAACTAGGCAATTTAATATCAAGGGAAGGCCTAGTGTTTGTCCTTTTCCCTCCTCCCTCCCTGTGAGTGCTGTGACAAGCCATTTTGGTGATTTTTCACCCTTTACCACTTTGTGGTTACCCTGCCATAGTTATAGCTCTGAAATCAAATACTTAATTAGATACTTCTTGAACCAGTTAATTTTCTTATTTCCTGCAGCTTTAGATTTTTAGAATATAATATTTGATCTTTCATTTAGATCCTGCTCATTCATAATAGGTTTTAGCATTTACTTACTGGGGAACATGATCAAAATTGACAAGAAAGCAACTCTTAACTGTTCAGTATTTATTTCACTTGAGAAAGAAGTAGTTATTTCAATTAAGAATCTTATTTAAGAAAATCATACAAATACGATTTGGCACATTGGTATATTTATATTTTAAAATCACAATGTTTCACATGATGATAGTCAAAGTGGTAGACTGATCTGATAATGCCATTAAAGTTTACTTTTGAAAAGTAATGGAAGTACTATAACTTATTCGTTTGATATGTGAAAAACGTCTTTCATTCTTTCATTTTTGTTTGACACTGTTAACTTGAACTAAATTTGATACTCTATATTTAGTTGTAACTATTTCTTAACTAGTATTGCAAATGTCTTAACTCTTTCACTTTCATGATTATAGATAAATAACTCTCCCAGTGCCAGTTTAATTTTTGTAACACAATAAAAAAAAATGAAAAGACGTGATTTTTGAATATTTTATTACTTATCTGAAACTTAAAAATAGTAAACTGTGGAAAGATTGAAGCACTTCATAGTGGTACAAAGTTCCAAACTTAGGAGGCAGTACTTTAGTGTGGAGACATATACGTGCCCAATACCCATGACTGTGAGAGTTACTGTACACCATCATGTTGATTTTTTACTAATGCATTTATCAAACATTGTACTTAAAATTGATTGTTTTTAAAGTGTAAAAAATATTTTTCACACTATTACTGCATTTTTGATTGAACAGTTCTAGCACTCATTTCACAACTGACAAACTGGAATTCCCACACCTTTAGCTGAAACTTAGCAACAATTCTCAGAACATTTTAAATACCAGACTATTTAGTTAACTTTGTTTTGTAATTATTTTTCCTTAGGTTTGTTATTTCTTAAGGTTACACCTTGATCTGTGTTTTAAAAAATGCAGCATCTTTGCTAAATTTATAAGGAAGACCCTAGTACTTGATTTTGTTAATGCATCCTGAGAGTTTTTCTTTTCGTTTTTGTGATAGTTTTATATGACAGGAAATTTTCAACATAAAGAAAAAGCCTTTCTTATATTATTTGAAGTGACTGTTCAATCTGACATTGCCTTTAATCATAAGTTAATAACATTTTTTGTTTTAAAATATGTTCATTTTCAAGATAGCATCTAGAAAAAATGGATTGATCGAACACAGCTTCCTAAATGCCAATTACACAATTGATCTTAATGGACCACAGTATAAACTAGGAGTAATATAAAATTTTGAAGTTATCCAATGGCTCAGCAGTAAGTCTGAGTGCCTATAATGCTAAAAGTTGGTTTTCAATATCCATGTTGGGCAGAGCACAGATAGCCAGTGTATAGCTTTGTGTTTAACAACAAACAAGTTATCCAAAAACTGAAAAGTTAGGAAAAACAAATAATGCTTTCTCACTGTTCAAATTTAATAATTCCAAAATTGATCTATACTCTAAAATAATCACTACTTTAGTATTGCTATTTTTGTAACATGACAAAAAAAATGTTGTAGCAGTAGCATATAAAAGCTGAAATACTTAGTACTTAATGAACTTGTTAATTACTTCCTTTTTTTTTTCTTGGGATAAAACAGTTAATGACATTCAGGATACTTCGTTTGAAAAAAAAAAGGGAAGCAGCCAACCATGAATTTTAATAGTTATTCCAGTAAAAGATTTTAACTAAAAATTTACTTTTGTGACTATTTTTTGTTCAGTTTGAGGACTGGAACTATTAATTGCACATTTGCTGTAGAGTTTTGGATTTAATGGACTGCTCCTGCCTGTTTCTAGAGTAGGATAACATGAAGGCCCTAGTATAAAAGCCAAAAGATCATCCCTCTCTAGAAACAGGCAAGAGCAGTCCATTAAAACCAAAACTCTACTAAAGTAGTAAATTTTGATACTTTTTTTACCAGTTTTAACAATATTACTTTCTCTGTTCTCTCTCTATTCTAATTTTTGTAATCCTTGTGTCCTACATTTAAAGCCAAATTGTAATAACCTTAGAAATTTATCTTATAAATAAAAAGTTAAATTGAATCTCACCTAAAATAGTTATTTTCACCAAAAAACTTTATATTAAAATTTGGTTGGATAAAATGATCAAACTTAAGTTTTTCAATTCACCTTTTACAGAGCTTCATGTTCAAAAAATGGACAGAGTCTGTAAACAGGCCCTGTCAAACAGACCTTGGAAGCTGGTAGACTTTTTGTTTTTTCAGTTGTGTAGTTTCTAAGAGATTTGAATACTCTAGAGGATAAGTAGGTATGCAGCAAATATTAAAGTGGCACAACTTAGTCTTGGTTAAAGTTTTTGAAATACAACTTGAAAGTGTCAGTCAACAAATCTGTTATCTTAAACTGATGGCCAGGTGGTTAGGGCGATCAACTCGCAATCTGAGAGTCAAGGGTTCGAATCTCTGTCCCACCAAACGTGATTGCCCTTTCAGATGTGGGAGCATTATAATGTGACAGTCAATCCTGTTATTCATTGGTGAAAGAGTAGCCCAAGAATTGGCAGTGGGTGCTGATGACTAGCTGCCTTCCCTCTAGTCTTTTACTGCTAAATTAGGGACGGCTAATGCAGATAGCCCTTGTATAGCTTTGCATGAAATTCAAAAACAAACAAACAAACTTGTAAAGAATTCTCACATTTACTTTGAATATTTCCAGTGAAATGTTTATAATTAAGTATATGATACACAGACAAAAATATACTTCTCACTTACCAGATCACTTGGGGTGGTCAAGAGACCAATCAAAGCAGTGTATGTATGAATAGGAGTGAGATCACTGAAGGTTATAGTTACTGTGTTTTCATTGAAACAGAAATTTGTGACATGATCTGACACAAGGCTATTTCCAGTAAATGGAATAATACAATGTTCTTCTTCTTTCTGATTATCTTCTGTGACATACAAAAGTAGCAGGCATCATGTCATTTACTGAAGGAGGGGTGTAAAAAAAGTAATCATGAAATAGCATTTAAAATTCTTAAAACTGACAAGAATTTTTTGAAGAGGAATAAAAGCATTTAATCAATCCATATTGTGCTAAATACAAATTGATTTCATACACTTCATAACCAGATGATGATAATTTTAACAATATTACTTGGTGTGTGCATCTGTTAATATTTCATTAAACCTCCAAAACAAATATTTTTTGTAATTTTACTCTAAAATAGTACAGGAACATTAACAATCAAAATTTATTTTTCTACTTTAATTTGAATCTTAAAATGTAATGTTTAATAATGTCTACATATTTGGAATTTGTTCATTTGTCACTACCTGTTTGTATTTGTTTGCAAGTTAATTTTAATATTTAAATAGTATATCATTAGTTCAGGATTTTTCAAAAGGTTGGTTCAAATGACACTCATAATTGTGAATAAAATCATGTTAATGAATATTTAATACTTTGTTATAAATGCTTGAATTGGAGATCTTTATACAAAGAAATTAGAATTTAAATATTGAGCTAGAATTTATTCTTTTCAGCAAACATTTTATAACATCAGCCAAGTTATTATGAGTTAGTATTTGCTTTTTCTTATCTTAAAAAGTGTCATTATTTAATCATGCTTTGTTTCTTTTCAGGAACGCTATGGTTACTGAGAGAATTTTAAGAATACTACTGCTGCCAAGGAGAGTTATGATTTAAAAAAAAAAGATATAATCCCTATTAATTTTATGTCAACATTAAGAATATGGGTGCACATTAGAGGATTTATAATGCTTATCCATAAACCTCAACCTTTTTATTACTATTATTATTATGGTTTTCAGACAAAGGATGTCATAATTTGTTACTCTGAAACTGAAGCTTCTTTATTGCAAACTATTGGTTGCATTATTTGCCATTTTTCTGAAATAAATATGTATTTTTAATAGGGTGATTAAATATTTTGATGACATTATAAAGATGGTTTATGTTGAAAGTTATTTTATTAAATTACTTATTTAAAACTTAAAACATTCTTCTAAATTTATGAAAAATACTGATAATTTTTCTCAAATTATAATAAAGAATTTTTGCTTAGAGATGTTTGGTGAGCTAAACATTATTTTAAAATAGTTTATATATGATAATGTTCAGTTTTATAATAATATTTAAAATTTATTAAAAAAACATATAAACAGTGCAGTTATGAACCTTTTTTTTTCTTTTCTTGCATTTATTATTCCAGAAAAGTATTTGGACCTAATTAAGACTACAAAAAAATTACTTAAACAGGTCAGAATTTGAGAAACCAGTTTTTATTTTTCATTCCATATCAGTATCTTGTTTTCACATATTTTCCTTCTTCATAGGAAAGCTTACCCTGCTTTTTCTTTCTGATTTTCAGAAACTACTGTTGTGAAAATATGATCATAAGCTGTCAGTTGAAATTTGAGTTTGTTATAAATACCTGGTTTATACTAAACTTATCTTTTGTGAAAATATTGTACATAAATTAGTTCAGTAACATTGTATTTTGTATATAAAATCTGGAAAAGAAGGATACTGAGAAATTTTTAAGCTCCTTGCAAAGTTAGGTTGATAATCTATATTGCTGACTGCATAGGATCAACAATGGATTTATGCAGGTTTGAAAATATTGTTAACAGTTTATAATTTTTAGTGTTTGCCATTGTTTTTTCTGATTTTCATTATTCTCTTTATATAATTTCCTGTGGCTTTTGGATCAGGACAACTAAATTTATTTGAAAAAATACATAAAATTCTTTGTGCTATGATTGTGTCAAATTTCTTGATGTAATAGAATGATTTGAAACATTGTATTTTTATTCTTTTTTTTTATGGGATACATTACATTATAGGGTATTCAGGTCATTCATATTAATTGGAAAATGGATAGGTGATAAAGGTAGTATATTGAAGATCATTTTGTTAGAATAAACCTTTAAGTAAAGCCACTGTGGTTTCAGTACAGTTGCTAAATTTATCAAATTTTCAGTTTACTGTATGTTTAAGTCATAAATAAATGTCATATTGAACTTACTTTTAGATTCATTGTCATGCTGAATCATGCTGTAAATTGGTACACATTATTATCTTTTAAGAAATAGATTTTATAGTAATGACTTAAATTCAAACAGCAACCAAAAGTGCTTAGCACTTTTGAAAAACCCTTTTTCATGTTAAGGAACAAACTTTCACAAAAATGATTTCATTTTTTAAGCTGTTAGATTTTTAAATTTGTTTTCTAGTTTGTCACTGCTTAAATGATTTGTCACTACCACAGAATGTGTTATTAGTATGGAAACAAAGAAATGGAAAAGTCACTGAAAATTGTGGTTCAGGTATAATTACTGAAGTATAACCTTAATGAATTATTGTTTTCTGAAAAAAAGAATATAATGACCTGCAAGTACAGAATAAGTTTAAAAAATGTTATTTCCTTCTGGCCATATGATAAAAATATTTTTCAGAAATACTTGAATTATATAGACTGTGTAGGATATGTTACTATAAGCCAGATGTATGTCACATATTAAGTGATGACTAGGAACAGAAGTGAGAAAAGTATTTGAGTGTAAGGAGAAGAAAAGTTGCAGTTTCCTTCCTTTGTAATGCACAAATAAATATGGAACTAGTATTTAAGGCATCGTGCTGAAGTTTTGAATTTATTTGTAACTAAAACCTTAAAAAACATTCTATAAAAGAAACAGACTCTCAACAAATGTAAAATGTGCCTTTCACTAAATGCTGGTCATATGCTTTATCATAGTAATGTACAAAGCTCTTTACTAATACAATTTGTCAACACTTGATTTTGGGATGGAGCATGGAATAGTTATCATTTTGATAACATTAAAGACATAACATCTATTTAGTCCCATCCATGGAATATTGCTATTGTCTTGCTGTGGTTCTGTTATTTTATATTGGAAGTAAAATTTGTCTATCAAAAAATTCTGAATTCATCCTAATTTAAAGTTTTCTTAAACTAATTCTGAATATTGTTTAGGTTTATCAGTTTGTTTCAAGGAGGATGACACCACCAAATTTTGGGCTTTGTTGATTCACATTTTTAGGATTTCCAAAGTTTTCGTCTCTGCCCCTGTTTTTGAAATAAATGACCTGTTTGAATATTTGGAAAGACAAATTATATCAAAGTAACTTGTTCTGTTGGATTAAGATGTGTTAAAGCAACTGAGTTTACTATAACTTCATTATTTTATTTTTCAACAAGTCATGTTATAAATCTCTCAAAGTTTGTGAATGAGTTGTAAATTCCAAATTAAAAATTTGGATTGACAGCCTGCACATGACATTGTATAAAATAGGGATTTATTTTTGAGCATTTTGTTATGCGTATTCTCAGAAGAGAAAATAAATACATAAATCATTTGGCAAACCCATGAACACTAACTCTCTTTACCTATATACTTATTGAAGTATTGAGGGCATTTTCATACTGTATTATTATGTTAGTCAGTAGGATATTAGTTATAGAAACCTCTATCTTCAGCTTTCCTGATTTTCACATGTAAGGTTGAGGGTATTTTGTTTCATTACCGTACAAAAGTTTTAGATGTAAAATCTAGAACTTGTTACAGGGAAAATATTTTAGACCAAAACCCTTGTCTTACTTTTTTTCAAATAATGGTACTTCTGGTCTCTAACTCATCTATAACCTTAGATTATGTGCATTTACCCCCCACCTTATGACTGTTTCGTTTTTGATATAACAGTAACATTACTGTGAATAAGATTGATTTTACAGTGCAACAGAGTTTATGTGTATTTGAGATAGGAGGAGGTGTTCTGATATGTAACAGTTCACTTAGAAATGTTTTGAAATCATTTATCTTTATTCAAAATCAACAGTGTAATGTCTGTTTTCTCCCTTGTCTTTAGTGCAAAGTCTTGACTTCAGTTTTGACCTTACATAACAAGTGTTGTTTTATTCACTTTAGACTGATTTGATTCTTATATCTTTCTCCAACTAGAGCTTTAGGTTTTATTTTACAAGGTGTGCAAAATAGTGTAAATTTGTTCATTAAAATTAAACAAAATAAGCTTAATGTAACTGATAATATACGAAACTCTTTAAGCATATACGCCGAGCATAAGTTACAAAACAAGGATGGGCAACATCATAATTAAATCTTCACATTAAAATATAAATTCAACCAAATAGCATATCTGAAAGTAATTGAAATTAAGATCATTTCAAAACTTTAAAACAAAAGATGTATACAAAGAAATTTTTAGTTTTTACACTTCATACTCTCAAAAATTGCTCTTCCCTTCAAGGACAAAAGGAGGTATATTGGTACCAATAGTTTACTTACTTGTAATAACTAAAATCAAAACTATCAGTGGTCTCTCAGCTCAGCTTCCGTATTGGGATTTAGGTCTTTTAAAGATCTGGGAGGCGTGAGGTTTATGTGACCTCTTCCTCCCTCATGTACAGTGGTTAAGATTGCTGATGGATGTGAATATTGATACGACATGAGGGTCAGAGTAAACCGCACTTACGAGTTTTTCGGTCTAGTATTAGGCGGCCTTATTAAATTCATATTTCTAAAATATATGTTAATAGGCGAGAGGTACTTAGGTCTACTTCCTGTATGTAGTAGCGATCAACTTCACAAAGCAGGTCGTTCTTTGGCCAATTTTTCTCAAAGTAATTTAGAGAATTATGCAAGAGTCTTTTCGGCGATGGTTTGTGTACTGGTGCATAAATTTTGATGAGTTGCTACGGGGAACTTTAAATGCTGTAGAAATTAGAGAGTTTTGTATAGATTGTAGTTTATTTATATGTTTGGGTGCAATGTTTATCCATGCTGGACATGGCTATTCAATGATATGTATGTTTTATGATATTGCCTGATGAGGTTCCATGGTTTTTGCCGATTAGACGTCTTGCATAATTTGTGCGTTTCCAAATTTTTGTTAATATATTATTTGTATGTTTAACCCACGTTAACTTAGAGTCGAAGGTTAAACCTAGAATTTTGCCTAGGTTGTGGTCTGGAGAAGTGTTCCATTCATATATAGTTTTGGTGGATCATTTTTGTGTTTTGTGAAAGTTAGTAATTGGTTTTGGGGAACATTTATTTTTATGCTATATTTTTGGTCGTATTCTTCCATATTATTTAATAGTCTTTGGAGATTTGTTGCTGCTATAGATGGAGCACTTTTCCGGGCTGCAACATCATCCGCGAATTGTGATGAAAACCCAAGATTTAGGTCTTTTAGGAGCATATTTCTCACATGCATATTGAATAGAATAGGGTTAACTACCCCTCCTTGAGGGACTCCAACCTCTGGAGTAAAAGTCTCTGAGAAGGTTCCCTTAACATTTGTTTTACAACTTCTATTTTCCCAAAAGTTATATACCTATCGAATAATTCCTCGCGGCAGTTCCATTTCTTTCATGCGGAACCTAAGATCATTGTGCCATACAGTGTCGAAAGCTTTCTAGACATCGCGAAAACAGTGCATTAATATTTATTAAAACTGTTTATAATTATTTCTGTTAAACTGACTAAGTGGTCAGTTGTCTGTCTGAATTTTCTAAATCCATTTTTGATTTCTGGTAATTTTGAAGTTGCCTCTAGATAATTTGAAAGTCTATTGCTTATCATTCTTTCAATAATGTTTCCTGCAGACGGTAGTTGGTTGGTTTATTTGCTGGCTTTCCTTCTTTGTGGAACAAACGTATAATCGCTTGCTTCCAAGAAACCGGGATGTATCCAGAACTTAGAGTTAGGTTAAAGAGTGCTGTTAGGTGTTCATACAATTTCTGATTGCCTTTTTTAAGGAGGACAGTCTTCTCTTTGTTTTTAGTTTAACTGTTTTTGTAAGCTGATGTGTGATCAAGTTTTCCTTTACATTGTTATTTGTTAATATATTTTGTGTGCTAGCGGGGAATATTGGTGTGTACGTGATTTTGTTTTGTGTTACAAAGTTACTGACTTTATTGAAAAAGTGTGCATTCACATGTGGTTCCTGGTGTGCTTTAAACGTGTGTAGAAATTGTTCTTTATACGCCTCCGCCTTTTCTGTGTTTGTATACGTTATTTTATTTTGTGTTTCTAAGGGTGGATAGTTACTGTTTGGGTTTCCTGTGTTTGTAAATCGTTTTAAGTGTGTCCAGAACTGTTTTGAGTTTGTTTTGCCATTCAGTTGGGAGCAGAATTTAACCCAGCTGTCTTGTTTTAGTTCTTAGACTTCATTTCTTATTTTGTTTCTTGTGTGTTTTGAGTGTGGGGTCTCTACTTTGTATGAATTGTCTACATGGTTTCCTTCTTTCGTTTATCATATATAATATTTGTGTGTGTGGTTGTCATGTTTGTGGTGTTCTTAGTTGTTTATGTTTTGGTATAGTTTGCCTAGTTGATGTGATTGTATGGTAATAATCATCTATTTCTGATGCATCCGCGGCGGCCCGGCATGGCCAGGTGGTTAGGGCGCTCGAATAGCAATCTGAGGGTCGCGGTTTCGATTGCTCGTCCTTTCAGCCGTGTGGGCGTAATAATGTGACGGTCAATTCCACCATTCGTTGGTAAAAGAGTAGCCCATGAATTGGCGGTGGGTGGTGATGACTCGCCGCCTTTCCTCTAGTCTTACACTGCTAAATTAGGGACGACTAACGCAGATAGCTCTCGTGTAGCTTTGCGCAAAATTCAAAAACAAACAAAGCATCGGCGGCGTTGTTTATTATTTCTTTTGGTAATATTTTATCAAGGATTGGTTGATATTCAACCCAGTTAGCTTTATTATAACTGAATTTTTATGTTTCTATTGATTTATTAGTATGGGGGTGAGATTGAAAATATACCAGACAGGTAAATGATCACTGTCAATATCCTGTCCAACTTTAAAATTTACAGATTTTCGACTCGTACGAACACGGGTATAGATCCAGTATATCACTGGTGCCATGCGCGTAAGAGATATGTGTCGGGGTGGCATCATTTAATGTTACTGTACTTGTGTCTAGTAAGTACTTGTAAAATATTCTACTATTTGCATTTAGCGAATTACAATTAAATATTAGATGTTTACTATTAAGGTCTCTTGTTATAATGTTATTAAGAGTTATGATTATTAATATGGCATAGTAGATTAGTGTCTAGATTTTTATTCGGTGAACAGTATACATGTATACCTGCTACGTTACATTCATTGTATTTTCAGTTTGTATATCTTTTATAATACATTCATTTTTGGAAGTTGTTTGTACTTCCTTCACAATTATATATGACTTGTATAGTAGTAGTATTCTTCTGTTGAGGTTCTTTTTAATTGTTCTGTCTTTTCTAATTATCGATAACCTTTTATTCGAAATCTATGAGTAGCATGTATACAGGTTTGACTTATTACAAATGTATCTGGTTTTGTTGTTTTGGTAATAAAGTGTATCTTCAATCTCGTGTTTCTTGGACGTTGACGTGTACCAAAGTGAATTTATTGTGTTAACGAGCCTGTAATAAATGATACAATTTGTGGGAGATGTGATTGTATGTTTTGTGTTAATATTTTTATTAATATGTCAACGCAACTATTTGTTTGTGTACGTTTTGATAATTCGGCCATGAACTCTGTAACTATGCTGTTTAGTACTTCTATTGGTGTATTTTCTGTTTTGCGTGGCTGTTTTTTTGTGTTTCGTCAGTTTTTGTTGAATTTTTCTGTTATGTGATTTTGAGTCTGTTCATGTTATTGTATTTTTTACTGTTGTGGCGTAGGCAGTTGTATTTTGAACTTGTGGTGTTGATAATTGTGGATTGCTCTGGTTTGTTTGTGGTGCCTGTGTCAAGATTTGTTTTTGTGTGATTGTTTTTTTTTTATTTCGTATATGCATGTTTTAATTGTTTTATATTTTTGACATCTCTTATAGTTTGCCGTATGTTCCACGCCACAGTTGCAGCATTTCGGTTCGAGATGTTCCTTTTTGCATTGTGTGATGGTCTTCACCACAGCCTACACATCTTGGGGCTGCAAGACAAGCCGCCGAGACGTGACCAAATCTTTGGCAATGGTAGCATTGAGTTACCACTATGGCTAGTGTTTTTGCTTGTTCCACAGTGTAACGTTGGTACCACATAATGATATCATCATTTATTAAATTTGTTATGTCTTGTGTGTTGTCTGTGTTTGCTTTTACTAAGTTTGTTGAGTTTTTGTTTTTGTTGTTGTAATGTTTGAAATAATTCTCTCTACTTTAGTGAACTGTATGCCTTGTTGTGTTAGTGTCCTTGATGTCATCTGTGTCAGTGGAGTAGTGCAGACCTCTGATCACAAAATATCTGGGTTGTGACCTTGCTCCTGGGAGGTGTATTGTGATTAGACCCGTTTGGAATGCATCCGCTGGCCATTCTTTTAGTAGTCGATTTAAGTCGGCGGGTTCCTGTCCTCGAACTAGGACACCGCCCCAAGGTAGACGCTTGATGCTTGCTATGGAACATTTGGCTTACATCTTTTAATCTCCAGTGCTAATATGTCTGATTAAATGTACCTGGCACTCCTTTACTTATTATTGAAAATTTTGGTGGCGATGTTTTGTGAATGTCAGTATTGTTTTTTGGATTTTACTAGTGTAAATCCTTCTGTGTCGTCTGATTGTGGTTATTTTTCGATATCTGGGTGTGAGTTTGGTTCAACATCCAAGGTTTGATGAAGGTGTTCAACATTTATATCTTTAGTGTAATTTTCAGGATTATCTTGTTTATCGACAAGTTCGGCCTCGATGTCGATAGTTTGTTGGACATTAGCCTCGTTTGGTGATTTACATAATTTTATCTCTCTCTTTTTTTTTCTTTAGTTATTTTGTTGTTATATCTTGTTTTGATGACGGTTGGATCTTACTAGCTAAATCCTCTTTTGCTACATGCAAGAGAGTTTTTAATTGCGTTTCATTACTATTGTTTTGGCTACCTAAACTAGACTTCCTTTTTCCAAAGTTGCAGTCGTTGTGTGTGTGTTGTTGACTGTTTAGTCTTTCCAGGACTGAATGGTTTGGTTGTTAGTGAAGTCGGTGAGGTCTTTCCTTTTATCATGGTGTAGCAAAAAAACTCCCACAAAGGAAGAGACCTCTGTATTTACATCAGAGAAGTTTGTCATGCTCAGACTGTATTGTTCAGATATTTGAATTTATGTAAAATGTGGACCCAGCGGGAATTCGAGGGTGAGTTGCCGTTGCTTTTGACGTTTCTCTTGCGCGTTTGATGTTCCCACGACTTGTGAGGGGAAAACGAGCCAGGAGAGAGATGTTGAGTTTGCTTGATAGAGGTACTCTAAGAGCAGATTTTTCTAAGTATCCATGGTCTCTAATTCATACTTTTGACAAATTTAAAGGTGAATTAAAGAACTTCCCATCCATTTTATTGGTTACTCGAATAAACAGCTGAGCAAATAAAAAGAAGAGTAGAAATAAAAGATAGTTGTAGTGATCAAGCACACTGACTTGAAGTGACTTCCTAAAGAAATGTATCATGTTGATTAATACACACAGCAGAGAATAAATCAAATATGGACAACAAAGAAAAAGAAACAAAAGTGAATGAATAAACACAATATCTTTACTCGTATAACAAAACATATTGCTCGAGTCTTTACCTAGGTTGTGTATTAAATACTGCTCAGCTACAAAGCATGTCTACTCAAAACAAAAGCAAGAATAATGTTATATTATACTGTTACGTTAGAACAAAGGTTTCTAGTGTGTTAGCTCATAATTGTAGATTATATATGACAACAATCATTCCCATTACACATTTCCGAAGGTAATTAACCCTCCACCTGTTTCATAATAACCAAGTCTGTGTATCAATACTACCTCAGTTCAGGGGATCATTATACAGAAATGGTGTTAAACAAGTATAATCTTTTACAGGGTGCAAGTTGTGGCACATACAATCTCTTAGCCAGAGAATTAGTGCAAATGTATGACCTTTCTCATCCTATTCACAATGATGCCAACTAATTACATGTATAACAACTGCACAAAAAGTAAAACATTTAATATAATTTAATAAAAAGTATTATTTGCCAGTTCAGTATGCATAAAGGTGTATGTGGTTGTAGCACATGATTTTGGTCGTAAAAGTTGATAAGTTCCTTTCATCCTAGCTACCTACTGTCCTGTGTCATTCACCTGTAGTATCTCAGGAGAAATGTTTCTGTAAGGTTGAATTTTCTATGTAGAAGTGAATGATGATATTTTCCACTAGAAGGTTAGATGATTCCTTGATGATTCAATCTCATTAGTTTTGCTATGAAAATGACCAACAGCCATGTGGGTAGATCAAATGCTCTGAGAAGGGTATCGTTTTATGTATATAATGCCATGACTTCTCAGTCTGGGACAATTGTACAGTTAGAGTTCTTCACGCAGTTCTATAGTGCAGATAAAGCACTACTTCTCATGCACACTCGCCTTTGATTTTGTGTGAATAAAGATTGTTTCATTTTGTTATGCATTGTGTCTAGTCTTTCATTTTTCAAATTCAGTCTAGGTCAGAAAAATTTATATCTACTCTGTGATATATTTTCTGTCGAACCTTTTGTTATTCTGAATAATCTACCTGATTACTCTTAGGAGAAATCAATACATCTGAAGATACCACAGGATTGGTTTTTGTGGAAAATTCTGGTTTTCATCTCCTTTACGAGTGTATATTTCAATGTGCCCTTTTAACTTTTGAGTTACTAAGTTTAAAAAGGTTTCATACTTGAGGAAATATTTTCTACACATCGGAGGACTTATGACCAACAGATAGGATTACTGAGGGAAGATAGTTGCCAGGTTTTAGAGAAGTTCCCTCCTGGTTGTTGGACTTTTTCCATTGCTGCCAAGGTCTGTGACTTCTTTCTTGTTGCAATCACAGTCTCAGGGAAGAGAACGTTGGTTTAGCCAGAATGGTTGGTTGAGATCCTCCCCTGAGGATCTGTCTCATTGTGAAAAGGGCATAGATTATTGAAGGTTATTTATCTGTATCAAGCACTACAAATGAAATCATCACCCTGTACAGTTAATACTGACTTTATTCTGCCAAATGGTGATGACTTAGATATGAGTAAAGGCACATCTCCTACTATATCTATGTCATATATACCATAGAATGAAGATGATCATCTCCAACCTTGGTTCTGACATTGTTATCCTAAAGATGGATGTGCTGCAGAAAATATAAGTTAGTTTTGCATATCTGGGCTTTCATTTCTCCTTAAATCTGCATGAACAGTAACAGTGACCACATCCAGATGATTTCTGCTGTTCACATGATAGAGGTGTCATTTTATCAGTATCACTTGTGCCATTTTTTTCTGGCACATTAAATTCATCGGCGCTTGTGTAAATGCTCAATGTTAAAACTCCCTCTTTGATAAACAGCTAGATGTTTAAATTTCTCATGTGGTCTAACAAAAGGTCTTTTGATGTTGTGTCGGTGTTCAACAAAATTCCTGCAAAAAAGTTATTGCATATTTTGAGAAAAAAAATATTAAAAGAAAATATTAATTCGGTCTTAGAAATAACGGATATGATTAATTTGGTAGAAGCATGTGTTGAAAACTCATTTTTCAAATTAACAGTAACATTTATAAATAGAATGAAAGCTTAGCTATGGATTATCCTTTATCTCCGCTATTATGTGACTTATTTATGGATAGTTTTGAAACTGAAACGCTAGAAAAAGCGGATAAGAAACCTGATGTTTGGTTCAGGTATGTTGATGACACATTTTTATTATTGCGGCATGGTAAAGAGGAATTGGCTCTTTTTGCTAATTACCTTAAGAACATGGACAATTCTATCAGATTTACTTAAGAAGTTGAGACAAATAGCTGTTTCCCTTTTTGGATGTTTCAGTGAGTAAAAGTAAGGATAAATTGGAAATTACTATTTATCGAAAACCTTTCTCTGTAGTCATTCCGCCACATCAAAAATATTGTCACACTAAATCTAGGAAAACTGCTGTTTTTTACTCTTATGTAGATAGGATACTAAAATTATATTGTTAACAGGAAGGCATTAATAATGAGTTATTATTGATTAAGGACATAGCAGTAGATATAGGTTTTAGTCCTGATATTGTTGACAAAGCTGTCAAAAAACTGAAAAACAACTATGATTTTTCGTTTGTATGAAGTTAAGCACAAAGCAACACAATGGGCTACTTGTGTTCTGCCCACCACGGTATAGAAAACTTGGTTTCTAGCGTTATAAGTCCGCAGACATGCCGATGTGCCACTGGGGGCTACAACGATGAAAATATTAAATTAAAACCATTAGCTGAAAAAGTAAAAAAAAGAATATTTGGTTTATGTTATCAAATAATTAAGCAGTTTAGTAAACAAATGAATATTTTTCCGATATATAAACCGATAAACAAAGTTAAACAGATTGAATGGAAAAATTTGGTACTGTTATAACAGCGAAAGTCACGTGACACTGATAAAACTGATGATTATCTCGAGTGTTCGCCAGACGCCCTCTATTTTGTATATATACGACCGGCGAGAAGTGACGGCATAGATAATTGAATATTTGCAGATAGAGAGATTGAAGATATAGACACGGATAATTGAGTCAAGCGGGCACCGTAAGTAAAGTGCGTGAATCGTTGTGAATTATACCGTGAGTTTGCGCTAAAGTGACTGTGGAAATTAAGTGTATTGAAAAGTTGAATTGAGAAAGAATAAACTACTTTTATTTAAGAAAGGACTTGTATCGCAGAAGTTTCTTCAGAAAGAATTTCTACGGAAAATTAACAAACACAGACATAACTAATTGGTGTCAGAGAGTGGGACGAAAAAAAAAGATGGAAACCAGAGGTGGCAAATCAAACTACAGCTTAGCAGATTTGATGGCAGCAATACAAGAACAGCAAAAGAAACAAGAAGAGAGATTACAGCAGTTGTTGGAGGATAAAGAAAAGAAACAAAAAGAACGAGAAAATAAACAAGAGAGATTACAGCAGTTGTTGGAGGAAAAATAAAATAATCAAGAAGCG
>NW_013668349.1:92111-93981 GCF_000517525.1 Limulus polyphemus | reverse complement strand
GAGACAACCACTGGAAATACTTGGACAGTTGTCAGCAGACGACAGACACAACTATAGAGCACTGGTAGCAGATCTAGAGCTCAGGTACGGAACCCAAAATCAGTCAGAAGTCTACAGGGCTAGGTTTAGGTCGAGAGTCCGTACTAAAGGGGAGAGCCTGCAAGAGCTGGCACAGGACTTTGAAAGCATGGCACACAAGGCCTACTCAACTGCACCACCCGAGCTCCTCAAGTTGTTGCTGAGGGATCAATTTGTAGATGCCTTGGACAGTCCACAACTGAAAATACAAGTGAAGCAAGCACACCCCTCTACTATGCAGGATGAAATGGCCAGAGCTCTTGAATTTGAATCTTACGTTAAGTCCAGCACAGAGGTATCAAGGTTGGTACAGTCATCAGGATTCAAGACCAGAATAGGTCAGCTTTCAGAGAGGTTTGAGGGACTTTGCTGGCACTGTAATAAACATGGGCACAAGAGAGCTCAATGCTGGCAACTTCAACACAGGGAAGATGCCACAGCAGGAAAGGCTGCTGCCCAGAAAGGTTGTTGGAACTGTGGAGAGCAAGGACATATGAGGAGCCAGTGTAAGAAGAATACCACTAATAAGTCAGCTTCGGGAGACCAGTAGAGGTTGGTGGTGAGGGATGCCCACCAAACCCCATCGTGAAAGTCCCAACAGCTAAGTGTAAAATGGCAAGCACACATAGTATCTATGTGACAGGGAAGCTGGATAGCCAAAGGTGCAACTTTGTCATAGATTCTGCATCTCAGCAAACCCTTGTGAGTATCAAGGTGCTGGATAACAAAGGAGTACCAGAAGCCATACAGAAGCTCTGTGTGACAAGACATTATGCAAGGTTGTGGGGACCAGTGCGGGTAACTATTGAGCTCATGGTCATGAAGGACAAACACAAATTATACTTGGCTGACATTGAAGACCAATGCATATTAGGATTGGACTATTTACTACCGAAGAAGTGTGTAGTTAACTTAGATAAAGTGACGTTTGGGAACAACAAAGGCCAAATTCCGGTAAGTGTTAAAAGAGAGGTTGAACTAACCAGGTGTCATCAAGTTGAAGTCAAAGTGACTGAAGGAGTTGATGATGGCGAAGTGCAACCAGGTATAGATATTAAAGCAGAACAGAAGAAAGACCAAGATTTGAAGCCAATAATTGATTTTCTAAAAGCAAGTGTTTTGTGCTCTGCTTGGGAGAAGGTGTCTAGCTTAAGCCTTGTGACAAAGATCTATTGGGCACAATGGGACCAGTTGAAGCTTGAAGATGGTATTCTTCTCCGTAGATGGGAAACTGCAGATGAGAAAGTGACGACCTGGCAAACAGTTATACCGAGAAAGTTACGGGAAGTTGTGCTGCGTCAATCTCATGATAGTTTAACAGGAGGACATCTCGGAGTTAAGAAAACATTGAGTCACCTACGGCAGATATTTTAATGGATAGGTATGAGGCAAGATGTGGAAGAATGGTGCAGGACGTGCAGTACATGTTGTGCTAAAAGGCGACCCAAGCATAAGGGACGTGCTTTAATGAAGTTATGTCAAGTTGGCGCACCAATGGAAAGAGTAGCCGTTGACATTGCTGGTCATTTGCCCCAAACTCATGCAGGAAACAGGTACATTTGTGTGGTGATGGATTATTTCACTAAGTGGCCTGAGGCATATGCAATACCAAATCAGAAAGCTACAACTGTAGCTTCGGCTATTGGTGACTTCTTCTTCAGATTTGGTATGCCATATGAACTGCATTCAGATCAAGACCTGTACATTGAATCAGCTGTGTTCCATGAATACTGCAAGTTGTTTGGCATACGAAAGATGAGAATAACGCCAGTTCACCCACAGTCTGATGGGA
>NW_013668349.1:66621-92076 GCF_000517525.1 Limulus polyphemus | reverse complement strand
TGTATGATAGAAGTCACTGAAGTCAGCTTTGTACCAGGAGAAAAGGTGTGGTTGTATAATCCCAGGAAGACCAAAGGAAAGTCTCCTAAGTTGTCTTCTCCATGGGAAGGCCCATATGACATAGTGGATCGTCTCTCAGACGCGACTTTCCGAATAAAATGTGGTTGGCGAGGTAAGCCAAAGGTGGCGCATGCCAACAGGCTTTGGCATTATCACGGTCTAGGACATTTCAGTTAATTTGCTATCTCCTTTTGCAAATGCTAAATTTGCTGCAAATAGTATATCATGGTAAGTGCTCATAACTTTGTTTTTTAAGCTGCATGGTTCTACTATCTGTGGTACACTGACTATATTCCCCCATCTCTCTGTTGTTCGGCACAACAAGTCTGAGTCTAGTATATACTCCTTTATTGTAGTTAGTTCTTCTTGGTTTCACGAAATGAATTGTTCTACAGAAATCTATATCGGGGGACAAAAACCGTCGATCCATTCAACAATACAGCGATAAGGCGATTTAAGTGTCGGTAAGTACGCGTACTGTTTTTTGTTTGTTTGTTTTGTGTTATAGTAAATATTGTTTTACACTTTCCAACACGTATCCCGTCTCGTAATTTCTCACAACTTAGAATTCAGTTGTTTAGTGAAATTCAGATGACTTCACAAATTTTGTGCTGGTCCTCCCTTTATGAAGCGGACCTATGTGATACTTGCGTGAAAATCGGTTTATGTGAGAATACCCCATAAGAAACGAGATGAAACAGAATCTCAAATTGTTGTCATAAAATATACGTTTTTTATGTTATTGATCATTGTAAACATATTTTGTTGTCTTTACGACTGAAATTTTAATAAGTCAAGTAATTTTTTCTGGCCATTCTTTATTTATTACGTCATAGAGCTCAAGGGAGAAAAAATACTATGAAATAAAGTAAAACAAACACGAAAACGTATGTGACGTCACAAACACTGTTTATGCGTGACCAGAAGGATGCGCATGTCTGCAAGGCTACAGTAGCATTGTTAATATTAAGGCCAGTTGTACCACTTTCAAGTACGTTTGATAATTGTAGGTTGTGTACTTCTCCTAGTCCTAGAAAATTGTTTTCATAAATATAAGTACATTAGGAAAGACGACCTCCACTGACTGATTTCGAAAAAGGAAGTTCTGTAATGGCACTTAAAACTAAAAGAGATGAGTTTTCGTAAGTATAATCACTGTTAATCATTCATAATTAGTATTATTCCGTAATTTTAATATTTGGAATTGAAGCTTATCACACAATATTATTATCACTATCAGGATTGTAAATACTAAGCTATTAGTGAGTACTACTAGTGCTAGTAGTGCTGAGACAAGTCAGTGAGATTAGAGTAGGATTAGGTATACTAATACAGGGTTTTTGGCTTTTAAAATACTGTTTATGTTTCAAAATCAAGGTTATGCCTACTTCAGACTCAGTACTTCACAACTTAGAGAACTCATCCAAACCGACTTCATTAACAGATTTTTTAGGCTAATCGCATATGGTCAACGATGCAAAGACTTAAGCAAATAAAAAAAAGAGGCTGGAAGCTTATTTTCTTTTTCGTAGTTTGGGGAAATGTCTACTATAATAAAAATAAAAATGTGAGTCATAGTTATTGAAAATTTAGCTGTACATTGTTTTTCTTTTAGTATGTAAAGATACAACTATCATTGGAATAGAAAAATATTAAGATGTAACGTGTAATTCATTTGTGAATCTTGTATAGTGTAAATATGTAAGACTAAAAGGTTTTATTTCACAGTTTGATGCTTTTTTTGTTATATGAAATTAAATATTGATTTTACATGAAAAGGTAATAAAATTGTGGAAATATTTCAAACACAAAGTGATATAATTTAACAAGTTGCATTAAGATGTGTTATTTTGTATTACGTTACTGAGTGAAGGTCAGAGGGGGCTGGATGGTTAAAGACAGTGTATCTAAAGGTATTTTGTATTTTCCAACTACTTATTTTAGGTTATCATGAAAAGCTTATGTAAATAATTTAAAAACTATAAGAACTAAATTTTGAAAACTTACCAAGTATTCTTAAGAAAGTTTTTGATATATATATATATATATATGTGTATATTTATTTATTTTCAGTTTAAGTTTTCATGAGAAGTGAAATGTATATGATGTAAAAACTTCAGTAATATTGAGTAACTGAAAACCACAGACATACATGTACGATTAGTCAGAATATGACTTAATGTATCATTTCCCAGTTTGTGAGTTAACCTTTTGAGTGAAATCTAAAATGTCAAAGCCAGAATATTTTTAAATGTTTCAGAAACAAGAATGTTTAATTGAAGAAAATAATCAAATTATTATATTATTTAATTTGCAATTCATTGCTTTAAATCTTGTGATGAATGATACAGTTCAATAGAAACGAGTTGATCATGAAGGTCAAAGGAGTGGGTAAAAGGTTTGTAAAGTAACATTAATGGGCAGCTTCTAAAATGTTTTGAAGGTTGTAGAAGAAAAAGAAAAAGTACACATCATGCTAGTTAACTGTAGCTAGTTCTAGCAAATAAAGAAAACTTTGTTATTTATTGACCCAAGTTGTCGAAACACACAGGCCACATGCAAATAGCTGCTAAATAAAGGTAATCATGGTTGACATGAAGTTCTGGAAATTTTTTCAGACCATATGATAATAATAATAATGCTTACCATTTTTACTGTAACTAGCAAAGATATGGAATCTATCATTTAGTTGCTCCTCATTGTTTTTTGTATGGATCCCTGGTTAGTCCTCATTTGGAGTATTGTGTTCAGTCTGGGCTTCTTACCTTAAAAAGGAAATTGAAATGTAAAGGATATAAAGGAAGGTTACTATGATTATTCTTGGTTAAAGTCCTTAAAATTATTTTCTCTTCAGAAAAAAAAAAGGAGGGTTAGAGGAGACCTGATCGAATTGAAATAGATTGACTTCAGGCATGGTAGATGCAACAGAATTAGAAGAGTTTATTGATCTTCAGTGTTCAACACTTAAGAACTCATGACTGGATATAGAAAGATAGGTGTTATGAAGTGAATGGGACAGTGCTGTCTTTCAAATGTTATGAGTTAGGTTTAAACCAGAGGAACAACATTCCCAAATGTGTTTGAATAAGAAGTTATGGAAAATAGATACATTTGGGAAGGTAATTGTAATAACTAGGCAAATGGTAGGCAGAATATGGTGACTGTTACTGGCTCCATGCCTCAGTGTTACCAAGATAATGAAAATTTTTATTTGTAAATTACATGCAGTAAAGTAGAGACTAATGCTAGACAATAGAAAATGTACAAGTTAGCACAGAAATTGTGAGTTTTGTACTGAAGTAGACAGAAGTTTTTAATTCATATTCTGCTTGAATATGTAACCTAAGTATGTGGTTATTTAAAAGAAGCTTGATTTATATAGATATTAGTACAGATACTATAGAACAGAAACTTGGAAATTAATTAAAATTTGCTATATTTAATGTGTAATAATGAAGGTCATATAATGATAATGTTGAAGCCCAAGGCAGTGAGGGTTGTGGAATACAATGGATAAATATTTGGTGGCCTTGGCAGCCATAGCCCAAGGCAGTACAGAGGTTCTGGAATCAGGCCAAAAGTAATGAGGAAATATACTACTGATCTGTACAGTTTTAATATGTGTAATTTAAAAGTAAGTTATAAATAGTTTTGTCTTGATTAATATAACATAAATGTAGTGTGAAAATTCTGTAGTGTGACTTGTACATTTGTATTGGTTATTTCTGTTTTGGCTAATCTGTGTTAACAGATTAGAATTGTAGCTATTTTTTTTGGGTGATTGCCAACAGCATGATAATTGTTTTTGAAGATAGCTAATATTTCTTTGTACTTAGTCACTGATGATTAGTATGCCTTGTGTTCTTAACTGAAGTCTTAAAATAGTGTCATTAGTAATTAGCTAATTTCATATATTTGGATTGCTTTGTAATTTTTTGATACATCTACCAGTCTAGAGATGAGATTTATAACAAAATTTTTCATGTTATTCCAAAACTGCTTTTCTTTCATCAAAGTAGAATTTAAGGAATTTTTTTTCTTAGCTTTAAAAGTATTAATCAATTTAGAAATCACTTGTTCTGCTTGATTAGTATAACATTGGCAAAAATGTTGTTGGATTTCTCAATCACAGTTTCTTTATCTCTTAAGTTCCCATGGATATCTTTTGAAGAGCATGTTATCCTTGACTCTCATTCTCAATTTACATGAGCATGATTAAAAGCCTTCACACCAAAGTTAGTTTTTTTTTATCTAACAGAATGTCTTAGTTACTCTTTGCCTTAACAGTTTCTATTTTTTTTGTTTTAGGCATTTTTAATTATAATTATTCCAGTTTAACAGTAAATTTACATACTCTTCTACATTTCATGTTTTTTAATTACCAATAATTGGTTTACATTGTTCATCCAGTTTGTAATAGGCTGTGGTTGGAATGTAAATTTGATCAAAGGAATAAACATTTTGTGCAAGTTCAAAAATTTCTTTAGTCACAGTTGAAATAAAGACAAAGACCAAACTATTCAGTTTCTCTGACATTAAGTTCTTCTCTAATAATGAGCTGTTACTATGTATTGCATAACTAGTCTGCTTTATGTTTCTGTTGACTTTGACAATTTGATTATGAAGCTTGTATAAAATTGGTATAATCATTGTTGGTTTTAAAAAGCAAGACTGCAAAAGAGGTTAATGATTACTATAAAAAACTAACTTTATAAACACTGTTGAAAACTTGTGTATATAAGATTATCATTCTCACAGTAATATATTACACTTGTTATATCCTGGTGAATAGACATTTCACTGTAATAAAAATTACTAAATACCTCATATCATGAAATGGTTCTAATGGTTGTAAAATAATATTACTGACAGATTTTGTTTTTGCTAATTCTTTCTACATGTGTATATCTTAACCAAAATTGGCTGTTTTGTAGCCTGATACCAAAGATCGTCAATGGTGGTATTGCAGGAATTATTGGTGTTACTTGTGTCTTCCCAATAGACCTAGTTAAGACTCGTCTTCAGAATCAACAAGTTGGACCAAATGGCCAACAGTTATATACATCAATGTAAGTGAAAGAAATATATTTCTTTTTATATGTTTGCAGTGATCTATCTTGAGTTGCATTATTCTCACATTTTAGAGATGTGGGACTTTATTAATCTCAAGATACACAAATGTTATTTATTTTATCATACTTAAAAATTATGTATTATATTTTTCATAATAAACATATATAGATACAAGGAGTAAAATGTGCATGAAATTTTAATTCTTCATAAATCTAAAGAAGTTTTATTGTAGTAGTGTGTACAGCTATCACTGAATTCCCTAGAAGTTTGTTTTCCAGTAACACAAATTATATAAATTTATTTTTTGTGATTAGGTTCAAAATGTTGTTTTGTTATGTAAATAGTTTTTGGATATTTTACTATTTCTGCAGACTAGTTTATGCTTATTTGTGTTGATCTGGTGGTGTACATATAGACGAAATCCTCCATGTGTTAGTTCACTTTGAGTAGAAATTTCTTGAAATGTAGATCAGATGTGATTAAAGCTGGGTGCTTTGTGGTATTTGCCAATTGATTAATTGTAAGGTTCATTAATTGATTATTCTCACATGAGACTTGGATAATTGGTATAATCAAATAGTAATACAGTACTGCCTGATTATAATGCTACCATTAGGAGTCATGTGCACTTGAGAGTGATATAGGTGGGGGGCATTATAACCTACTAGTCAAGAAGACATGCTGAACAAGTATCAATTCAACAGACTACTAAAGCAATCAAATAAAGAAAACTACTATTTATTTACATAGGAAAAATAGATATAAAAAGAACACAGATAAGGTAAAATAAGATCCAATAATATAAGATAAAAACAATTAGCATTTCAAATATGGTTACTTCCTCCTTTCACAGTTACAGATATTCTTAATTTGACTGCCCTCTAGTGCTCAAATTTTTGTTTGCCACTACCCTTGAACTACCACCTAATTCCATGTGTATACTATGTGGTTCAGCTGCATTTAAGCATGCAAATTAGCATATGATAATCCTCCACCGATAAGAGTGCATCACACTCTCCTATTGTATCTAATTCCCTCTATGCAGTTGAACCCATTCTTCACTTCTTTATTTGGCACGACAGTGTTAAGACCTAGTGTCATTTTTTTTTTCTCCTTTTAGTGAATTTTTAAAATATTCAGTTACTGATTTTTACATTTTAAAGTATTGTTTATAATCTACCATAGAGTTGGATTTTTTTATGTGATTGTGAATTCTATTTCTCACTCAGTTACCAGTAGTCATTCATTATTTTTGAATTTCCCAACTTAATATTATGACTACAATGGTTACTGATGGTACTGGCACTCAACAGCCTGTGACAATGGCTGCAAGTGAAGCATTATCGGAAGAGGAATTGTCAGCTGTAGTTCGTTGGGAGATGGCTTCTTTCACGTTGGGTCAATAGATCTCCTGATCTACAAGTAATTCTACCATTATTTGAGGACTTTGATCAGGATTATATTATACAGACTTTAACAGCTCCCCCCACCTCCCATTCCTTTGCTGTGCAGGCATGTTCTCTTCCTGTTGAAGCACCTAGACCCCAGTCACCATTTTTAGATTTGATATCACGGGTATGTTGTATTTTGACTTTTTCACCCATGTCACTGATCCCCCCCCCCCTTCCTTATTAAATGTAGCACCTAGTTCCGAATTTTTGATTTCTTCCCTTCACTTGATATTGGGCTCCATGCTGTATGTTTTGCAAATCACTTACCTGTGGGGATTAGTGTGGTGCACCCTCCACATACTGCAGAGACTCATCATCATCATTCAGCAAATCCATTCTGAATGGGCAATAATTCGATTCAGTTCTTACTCTTAGGAGTTCGGGCCCTGATACTTCATTATTTTTCTCAAATGTAAATTGCTCTCCTCCTTTTCTCCTTCACAACACTCCATTATTTGTTGTCCATTCACTGTTGTACGAGGCTTTCCATCATTCTCCCAAGGTTGTTTTTGGCAGAAGCTTGTACTGTCCTACTCACCAACTTCTTCAGATTGTCTTCATCTGCTGTTTCCCTCCATACTTAGCTCCTGTGTTGCTGGGATCTCTTAAGTTGAGATGCTTTGTTAGCACTTTTCCTTCTCGACTTCCTTGTGACATCTTAGATCAGCCCGTTTTCTGAAAACTACAATCTTTGGTGGGCTTTGAGATACTTTGGAGTCTTGTGTAGAATCTGTTAGATAGCATACTTCCCTTATTTACCATTGTCCCAATCTCCTCCAATTCCCATTTCATGCCCTCCTCCTTCCTCTCCTTTACTGGTTCCTTCTTCTTGGGCCATGTCAACATGTCATAACATTGTTCACCGACGTCCTGTATAATGTCATCATTATCAGTGACTGCCTTATGGGAGACTTACCACTGACCCTTGGATCATTAGTTTTGTCAGAAAGACTCTCCTTTCTTTTTCTCACACCTCCTATCTTTTCTCTCCCCCCTTAGGATCCCCCTTTCCTGCTAGGGTCTCGCAGAAGCAGTTAAAGCCCTTCTAATCAAGCGTACCATCGGACAGGTTTCTCCTTTGCTCCCAGGATTCTTTTCCCAACTTTTTGTCATCCCCAAGATGATCAGGGATTGGCATCCTATTAACAGTCTATCTTTTCTGAATTGCTTCCTCAACATGCCTCTGTTCACATTGGAATTCTGACTGTCTTTCAGATGGGCTTTTCTTCCAGGTCTTTTGATGAGGAGAATCGACTTGTCCAATACTTATCTTCAAATCCCTATTGTGCGGGCTTCATTGTCATTTACTACTTTTCATCCATGAGAATCACATTTATAAATTCTGAGCTTTTTGAGGCTGGCATTGGCACCCTATGCTTTCTATCAGGTGGTCCGGTCATTTGTCCAATTCTTTCAGGGATTTCCAATTGTCTCTCAGATAGGCTTTTCTTCCAGGGCTTTGGATGAAGAAATTCAATGTATCTGATGCTTATCTTCACGTTAATATTGTACAGGCTTCATGTCATTTTTGACATTTATAAATTCTGAGCCCTTCCTTTCTGTCAGGTGGGCTGTTTATTTGTCCAATTCTTTCATTATTGTGGGCTCATTTTCCATCATTTTATGGATGACTGGCTTCTTCTGGCTCCATCCTCCGCAGTCTTCCTCATGCACCCAACTTATCCGCAGAGAAGCTGATTGGGTGGGTTGGTTTATCAAGGTGGAGAAGTCCTTTATCCACCACACTCAGTATCTTGTCCATTTAGTGGTGTTTTTCAACTCTCATCTCAGGGACAACAAGACAGTGGGGGTACCTATTCCTTTCACCCATCTGGATGGCCATGTCTTCACAGATGCCTTGTTGTCAGGATGTGGTGCATTTCTTTTGATATTTCTCCCATCACCCTTACTGCTTGGGTTCATCAGGTTATCTGTATTGAGTATTCCTTCCTTTCTCCTGAACCTTGCCAATTGTTCTGTGTCTTGTCTCATCTGATCTGTCACCTCCTACTGTCCTTGGCTACTCATTTCTGTTGCTCTTTGGAAGAGATTCTCCAGGCTGGCATATGGACTACTCTCCACACCTTGGTGTTGTGCTGCTTTACATAATAAGATGGTTTTATGCTCGGCCAGATTGCGTCTTCTCCTGTAGCTATTCTCCATATGTCGGTACACCTCTGAATGGGTAAGTTATTTTGTTTCAGTTCTCCATATTTTTCAGGGAGCTACCTTACATGTTATGGATCTAATTATGTGGTGAGTGGTGCTTGTCCAGGTATACTGGTATCCAAAATCTGCACCATAAGATCTATAAGGTCTGTCATACTCACTGTTGAGATAGAGTTTTCCACAAGACCACTTGGAAGTTCTTCCTTGCCATATATTGTGCCATAAATATGTTTGTACCAGACTAACTATTCATGGACTAATATGAGTAAAGCAGGAAGAGATTTCTACCCATCTCTAATGTTCCTTAGATTGCCAAAGTGGGAGCGGTCTGATGTTTTAGTCCCAATGCTACCATTCTGGACTGGATTTTTCTGTCTATTTCGCAGTTTGCCTCCTCCATCTGGGAACCTTCCATCCTACTACCATCCTACTACAGACTGGATGTTACATACCCAATGTTGATTAGTTTTGGACTGGAATTGACCCTCCACATTGCATTTCCACTTTCCTGATGTCGTCTGGCTGTACATTCCTGGGGTTTGTTGTTCCAGGTTGTGTTGGATTTGCACATATGTTGGTTTAGGTTCTTGGAACAAAGGCTCCTCTTTGCTTCTGGTTCCTACACCTGAATTGAATGGTTGAGGACCCTCCTCCTGCCAGTGGCCAGTCGAGTTCCTTCTGGTGCAACTGGTGTGGAATAGAGTTAACCTCCTGATTATAGTCCAATGTACCCTAGCTACTCCACATATATTTCTCTTCCTTTGGATTTGGGATGGATCACTTGATCTGCTCTTTGATTGTGACACAACACCAGTTGGCTCCACTTAGGTGAAGAGTTTACCTAGTTCAGATGTGGTACAGTTTTCCTTGGGTGTTTTCTGTACATAGAGGTAACACACTCCATGTGTGCTTTTCAGATGCTTTTGAAGGGTGGTTATCTAGGCAATTTTACACTGGTCCCTCCACCTGCTCAGTGTGGGATTCTATCTGTAACTGTGAGAGGAGGTAAGTAATCATATTGGAAGTTAATATTTTCCTACATGGAAAATGTATTTCTGATATATACTTACCTCCTGTCACACTTCCCACATGTCCTCCCTACTTCAAGTGCTGTTTTTCATGCCTAATTTCGAAGTAAAGATTGAGTTCAATTGCATAGAGGGAGTCAGACACAATAGGATGGTGTGTTGCACTTCCATTGGTGGAGGGTTGTCACATGCTAACTTGGATGCTTAAATGTAGCTGAACAACATGGTATACACATGGAATTAGGTAGCAGTTCAAGGCTTGTAGTGAGAAAATATTAACTTTCAATTGATAATTAAAATCTTGCCAAAAGTGAATAGGCATAATACTACTCTAAACCTGCTGCAATTAATGACATGATATTTTTGTTTCCTTCTGACAATGACCAGTAGCTTGGTTTCACCAGTAAACAATTCTTGGAACTCCTTCCCATATGCACTTAGGACTTCCTGTCTTTTTTTTTTCCTCTTATTTTGTCACAAAGTGTAATGACTTTAGCCTCTGAAGCCACATGGCAATGTGGTAAGCAGCATATGATATTAAATTTTTGGGAACCAAGGGATCACAACGTTATAGCTGAGAAAGTGTTATAACCGATAGCTTTATAGTGAGGCAGTACTGTAATCAAAAATACAAATTTCAATTAGCTTATTTTTGTGACATTAATCAATTATAATTTTTATTTGTCATTTATTATACATTACACTGGTTAATGCAGTCGGTGCTTTTAGGTAATCCAGTTAATCAAGTTAATTGCCCAGCTTTAGATATTTTAACAGTAATCAGTTGCATATTCACACTTAAATGATTCTTATTATGGTTTAAACCCTCTACTATGAAAATATTAGTCTAGTCATCAACAGATACATTTTATTTCCTTACATGATGTCTGAAGATTTTGTACTATCTAACTTTATTTGATTACATTTTCTCGTACAGTTTAAATGTTACCATTTTTTTCTATTTTTCTCAACAGAAACAGTAATTGAACTTCGAAAATACCACAAAAAAAGCAATAAGTTTCAGATAATAAATAGACAGTTATTTTTCAACTTAACTTTTTAGCAAAAAAATAATTGAAACACAGATTTTGCATTTTTGTTGTAGGAATTTTTTAAGCTACTTTGTGAGAGTAATAGATTAGTTGAGTGTAATTGCCTAGTTCTGTATATGAGCAGTATGTACATTGTGCATGTGATTTTTACTAGATTTATATTTGATATACACGTACTTCTTTCAATCTTATTTTTAGTCAAAACATTGCATAATCACAGAAAACAAAAATAGATTAAATAATGTTAACATCTGTAAAATTGATTTAAAAAAATTGGTTGTGTTTAAAGTGGGGTAGAAATTGGATATAACATTTCATACAAACTGGTATCAGTAATGACATTTGCAAGTGAATAGTTTTATTCTCGTTAACAGCTATTTCATGAATTTTCATGATATTTTATAACTATTAATTTTCATGATATTTTATAACTATAATTATTTTCTAAACCCATGTATCTGTGGGTAAATGAGATGCTCAGTGTGATTATTATTTAATGATAATACTGAGTTTACTCAGGATTATGGGACAGTAGGACAAATTTGAGACAGGAAAAAGAAATCGCAAAAAATATAATAAATAAGATTTTATTTTATGTTTTGTATTATTTCTATGCAACTCAAATGCCCATCATTGTAAATTATTCTTTTACTGACCAGCTTAAAATTGTACAATGTTTTTAATTATAGAAATAATTAGATTAGACAACCAGCATCTAAGAAGACATTTTACTGTTGTAATTTTGATTGGTGAGAAATAAGTAATCACAAATTAATGGTTATCATTATTTTTCTAATTAATTAAAAAAACGTATGTTCACAATTCATATTCCTTTGAGCAGGAATTAAATTTTCAATACTAATTTATACCTGTTATGAAGTTTAACAGTTGTGTTTAATAACTAACAATGTAACAATTTTATCTTCCAAGTATGTACCTGCATAAATAAAGTGGTTTGTCTGAGCAAGTTCTTATTAGTGAAATTAGTATTTGTTTTTTATCTGCAGGATTGATTGTTTCCGGAAAACCTTCAAGTCGGAAGGGTTTTTTGGCATGTATAGAGGTATGCTTTCTAACATTCTTGTTTTTTGTTGTAGAAGTTAAAGAACTTCTGTTAGAAAGTGTTAGTATTTTTTTGTAATTTAATGAAAACAATGTAGAAAGCTGTTTAGTAATGAAACAACATGGAAAATATTTTATTTTGTGATTTATATTAAAAAAATCAAGTATTATGAAAATGTACAATGATCAGTTTACTTCCTATTCTAATTTACTTGTGCTTTTGATCTTATATTTATTATTATTTTGAGTTATTGAAGACTGAAATACATCTGTTTTGCAATTAGTAATTGATAATTTTTTTTAGTGTTTTCTGTATAACATACAGTTTTAGTTAACATATTTTTTGTATAAATAACTACAACTGGATTCATTTTCTAAGCAATTTAATGCTTGCTTTTGAAACTGATTGTGAACATAATATTAAAATTTTTGTTTTAGTTTTATGTGATAATTTTCACATAGTACATTATTTTATAAAGACATTAATAAAGATATCACTTCCAAATATGTATAAATAATTATTTTGCAACATAATTATATAATAAAAATTCTTATTGTAAAATGTTTCTTTAGATATTTTCAGTTTACGTATAAAAGAAACCCTGTTAGTCTTTTGTATTTGTAACAATGCAGGGTTCAGTTAATTAATAATAAGTTAGTACAGCATAAATATTAGAGTTCATAAAATATTAACTATTTTAAAGAGCTTATGCAGTCTTATGGAAATTTTCTTTTAAAGTTTCACTTGAAATAGGAATGACAAATCATTTTACAATTAAATGATTTTGTGTTTTGTAGTATATTTTTCATTTTTTGACATTTTGTTGTTTATTTACAGTACAATCTATATAAAGTAATTGTTTAAACATTTCAAAATCTAAAAAGAGAGGGTTGCTTTAGTTAATATCAAGATTTATTTTGCATTCAAGTTTCTTGTGTAAAATAAAAATACTCTTTTAAAATATGGATCTTTTAATTATTATTTTCATATTGATTATTTGTAGAATAAAACTGTATTCTTAACCAATATTATTTGGTGGACCCAGTTGGGTTCCTAGCTAGTGGGTTAACAGATGTCCTTTTTCCAGGTAACAGCACAAGCAAACGTCTCTCTCTGACCCTCGAACCCCCCAACTGTCTGCTGTACAGAGTAAGGACAGCACACTCTGTCCTGTTTTGATACTAAGAGTGTATGTGGCCCTCTGCTTGGGCATTTGTGTTTAATTTGGTTATTAACAACTACCTATAGCGGTAGGATGAAACCAGATGCAGACTTCCTATCAGATATTTTCTGTGAAATTTATGGAACAGCTAGTAACATTTTTTTCTAGTTTGTCATCACTGGAAATTTTATTTTTTAAAATGTATACATACTGTACAAGGACATTGCATAGCTAGTGAAAAACTTGTAAAAGAAGTATTAATTTTTTTTACAAGTAGTTTAAAGTAACAAATGCAGTAATTGACAATTTTCTGGTAATATAATTTTCTTCATTTGAATAACTTGGTAATCATATTTGCATGTGCTGTGCTTAGGTGTTTTTTGACTGTGGTAAATAAATTGTGAGTTTCTATAAAATCTTTTCTTGAACGCCATAGAATAATCAGAAAAAAACAATCACAAAATTAGATATTGTTACAAGATGTTATTGAAAAACTTCCAATTAGTAGGGGTGCTAATTTATTGAATACACATAATGAAGGCTTGGGGAGCTGAAAAATGGTGTTTTTCTTCTACAAGGCAAATTAAAATCCATGTTCTTAGGCTTCATGTAACGATTTGTTAAGTACTCCTAACTACAATATATGCCATACACAAGGAATGTTAATAATTGATTAGTCAATGGTACATATTTGTCTTGTAAATGTGTTACTTTTAGATAGAGTTCTTATTTATTTTATCTTTTGTTGCAGCTGTGAGATAATAAGCTTGTACTACAATTGAGCTGTTTTGCATAAGTAGAACTAAGCCATATATTGATTAAATTGGATTGAATTTTATATGTTCACAAATCACATAGTTTGTCTATCATTTCATTGTCAGCTCTTGTGTATTTTACACCAATTCTATATTTGCAAAGACATTCGTAATATTTTGAAATTAGATGACACTGACAGATAAGGCTAATTGTTTGCAGCTAATAAAAGAATATAAAAGAACTAATGTAAATACGTGAACATGTGATAGAGGAAGATCAGTTTAGAGGTAGATAGCAAAATAGTTTTTTTAGTAAATGGTCTGAAAATCATATAACCACCATTTAAATGCTTATATAAGTTTATGATTAATTGTTAAATAGAAATAAGTGATTATGATAAGCCATGTTAATTTTCAAAAAGGTAAACAAGTTTTTATAAAAACATTTTTTGCTTTTTTTTCCTGTATTTTTCCAATGTACTTTTGACCAGTAGGCTATTATTGCTTCAAGTGTTAATGTATGTAAGTGATTTAAAAACTTTCAAGTCTTATTGGTTTTATTTATATAGTGCCTTGATCCTTGTGGATCTTTTCACAACCAAATCAATCTCTTGTGCCCTCCATATTCCGATGTATATCTGCAAAAGCTGATTCTATGGTGTATAAAAGCTTTATGGACATAAATAAGTTTAATAATTAATCAAATTTTCAAATAAAACAATTGTTATTGAATGAACATCCTATCTTTTTTTTTTTTAACTATAATATGGAAACTATTTTTACCATTGCTGACCCGTTTTGGAATGCTAAGAGAATCCTGGAGATCAACGTACTATAGGTTGAGAACCATAGGTATAAAGTTCTATAGAGGAGACCTGTGGAAAAGTTCAATTCAAATCCATATTTTTTATGTTTACTTATAGTGTGATAATTTAATTTTTCTTGAAATTTTATCATTCTCACTGTAACCCCTTTTGTGATGGGTAAGTCAAAGTGCATGTCGCAACTTTTTACAGAGTTACATTCAAAATCTAATTAAACCACTTTGTTATAAATGTATACGAATAAACTTGGCATCAAAACATAGTTAATAAATCAAATTGTAATATTACATAAGTTTTAAGTTCTTCATTTTATATAGAAATATTGAACTAATCCTTAGTCCCCTAATATGAGAATTGTGGCATTTGTTCTCCAGGACTTCCCCTTCTCTAATTTATTTATCACCACACTCTGAAGTATGGAATTTAACATAAGTTACACATTGTAATATAGATATTACTTATGCAAAGTCTAATTTATATATCCCTCTATCTTATTTGCTTACGGAGTCATAAACTAGAAATACAGACCCACATGCCACACCTGCCTGTCACTTCCTCTCTTTCACAAATTGTCAAAAATTCTCTGACTACTATACTATATTATACTATATCATTTACAACCAATAGAAATGCCGAGTTTTAATCTATCAAATGATATATAATGCTACATTGTTTCCATTTAAGAATTTTGTGAATTTCATCTTCAGTTTGAAAGTTTATCTTGTGTTGTTCAAATTGAGCAGCAAAGGAAATTGTCTTAGTTAGAAAGCCAATTAAATTCTAATAGTTATAGGACATTGATTGCTTTTTGTGTGTTATAATTGTGTTCTTAGGTGCATTATTTAAATAAATATAAATTTAGCGTACTAGTATTATCGTTACATAAAATTAGGTTTAAATTTCATCGACAACCAATGGCAAAGATTGTTACAAATTGAAAAATTAGAAACTTGTTAGGTTAGATTAGGTAATATAATGACAAATAATAAAAACATTCTCCACTAGATATGCTTGCAAGTAGCTCGTGTGTTATGTCATTCAATATGGTAATGTGAGTTACACGTTCACAAAGTGATTTATTACTTGTATGGTGGGATTATTAGTTAGACATGGTTCAGTGGGCAATAAAACAATAAGCTTAAGTAGAAAGCTATGTATACTGTTACAATCCTTAAGCTATTTGGGATAAACAGTTGTAGTTTTCTGTTACAATATGCAGCTGTTCTAGATAGAAAAAAAGGGTAACTTAGATATATTTATTATTTTTTATGGTGGTTATAAGGCTGGTCAAATCAAGTCCATATAGAGTTAGGGGAGAGAAAATAATACATAAAATATAAAGTTTTACTGAAAAAGAAAATGTTTGATATTTATTTATTTATTTATTTAGGAGGTTTTAATGGTTATGTAAGTGAAGTTAGAAGATGTTCAAATGAAGAAAAACATTTATAATCTTAACCTGAAAATCATCTTGCTCTAGGAGCAGTGTATATACTGATTCCATATATTAACAAACAAATCTTTAGGAAAATTACCTAATTAAAAAAAAAAACAGATTTTTTTTTGTATAAACTACTTGTATTGTTTACTGAAAGCTTGCTAAACTTATGAAGTTACATATACTATATTAAAAGTTATAGTATGAAAACTCTGATAGTTACTTTGTGTTTACAACATCGGTGGAATCCACCAGCTCTATATAGAAAGAGTTAATGAAATATCTAAAATCCATTCTGAATAAGGATGCCATAGACATATTTTTATTTTCATAATTGTTTAGTAGTTTCAGTAACAGACTTGTATGTCAGCTTGTAGCTGTGCAATCTGTCATTATTTTTTTGTTTTTAATCAGTCAAGCATGTCTTTTGGATGTACATGGCTAAACTTGTCAGTTATTTATAGAAAAAGACTGGGCTTGAACTTAACTTTTTTAGACAATAGCATATGTTTTCCGGGTATTTTAATTTCACTTGCAAAAGTGCCAGCCATGATGGTAAACAACAGATTTATGTATGTTGTAAGATATAACTAATTCCTGGAAGCATTGTCTTTTGAATTTGTCATATATTGTCAAATTTTATGTTGTTGTTTGTTATAGTAATTTAATTTCCTAATATGAAACAAAGAAAATAAAGATATCATTTTTAAAAAACTTAAACATTTCCTGAAAGTGCTGCTATTACTTGCTAGTTTGAACTTGAGGAATCCTGTTAAAAATGCCCAAGAACAATGTGCAACAAGCTACCAGAGAAGAATTACTGCAGTGTGGTATTACCATAAACATTGTGTTTGCAACTTTTTTTGTTAATCTTAACTTGTCTGAATATTCATAATCATGCCTGGATTATCAGCTAACAAAAAAAATTGTCTGTGCGCTATGATGGTCACTGGTTAAACACTAGAACCCACTGGTTTGTTTTGCTAGCTGTGCCACCTCTGATTTACTGTAAGGTCTTATAGGATTGTTACTTGACAATAAAAAGATGAATCTTAAGTATAATTTTTGTACACTTCTCCTCTGATAGTTGTAACAGTCTTTTTAAAAGAATGATTATTATTTAAAGTACAACTCAATCATGATTCTAAAAATTGTAAAATTTGTACTGCTGAGTAAGTTTACACATACCCTTATTAAATGTCAATTGCACATTCATGTCGTATATGCTCAATCATAGGTATTGTAATTTATAATCACTTAGTAGCAGTGAATTACTAATATGAAACTTAGTATAAAAACTGAGTTGACTGGTAGGTCATGTTGAAAGTCACAATTAACTTTGTAGCCAAGTGAGATGCAAGGATATGTGGCAGATATATTGAAAAAGGAGTACTTATATATTAGAACATCTTGTTACATATTAAATAGCCAAAGTACAGTAGGAAACCAAAACTTTATTTACCACAGCCTTGGCTATAGTGTGTGTGTGTGTGTTAAACTAATTTGTCTATGTTGTTTCTAACATCAAACTAACAGGCTTGGATTAGCAGAAACTTTCTAAATAGTGAAATGCTTTATGTGTATGTCTTCATATCAGCCTAGTGTTGAAATTATATATTGTCATTAGGAGCAATCTGTGTATTGAAATTCTACTTTCCATATGAAAGCTAATTTTAATACATTTATGGACTAGAACATATAGAAGGTGATCAACAAAATATTTTCATAGCATTATATTTTATAGACAAAAAACATTTAGAAGAAATTTAATTTTTAGTGTACAAAGTATAATCAGGATTAGAAGGTAAAAAGCTAAGATGAAGAGCTATAACAAGTTTTTTATTTAAAGTTGAAAGAATATTTGTGAAGGAACAGTTCATACATATATTAGGGAAAAGAAATAAAATGCAGTAAATAATTTTAATTTGGGTGGAAAGTTAGTTTTATATAGTTTGCATTATTTACTAAAGTTATGTTGGACATTTATCCTAAAATATTTATCTAAAAATGCTCAATTTTAGTATAATTATTATATTCCATACTCTTTTTATTCCAAAAGCAATTTTTAAATAAAAGTTAGTATTCAAAGAAAAAATTATTTTAATATTTAGGTTTTACATGATTTTATCTGGTTTGCCAACCAACAAATTTAAAAAAACACACTTAGGCATGAATATAATCATGCAGAACAGCATTCAAAACAGCCAGCATGAACAAAACTAGACTGAACTGAATATTGAAATGAAGTAAAATAATAAGCCTAGTTTTTAAAAAAGCTCAAACATAATTTTATAAGTATTGAATCAATTGATCTCATTGAAACTCCTTCGCGTATTGTCTGCAATATTTATTTCTTGATAATTAATGTGTGTGGTATTGCATTGGAATAGGACTAAATAATTTCAATTCAATCTTTCTTTACTGATATTGTTTGTTTTTCCAACAAGAAAATTGTATAATTGTATTTCAACTGTACGCATTGTGTATTGGAAATCACTGATCAACAAACAATTCTTTGATAGCCAAGGGATTATACACTATAAGACTTAATATTTATATATTGTGTTGCTGCATTCTTTATAAGAAATTGTTTTACAAACTGATAAGCTACAACAGTTATCCTATATTAGGGTGTATTTGTCAGATTGCAAATGCAGTATTTTGAGATTGACAGGTATTTGATATTTTTGAACAAAATATTGTAAATTAATTGATACTTTTTACATGAATAGTATTCTTGTATGCTGTTATCAAACAAAATTAATTGATTAATTCTACAGTATTAAAAAAATCTGAATGATCGTGGCAACTGGATCTTCGAGTTGAAATGCTCTATTATTGTAACCATTGTTCATATATATTTAGTAATTTTTATAGTCATATCTATGCAAGACATCTTCCCCACAAATAATTACATTTAAATTTTTGTAGGAAAAAAAACCTTATTAAAGGATAAGATTGTATCTTTATGATTTTAAAGATTGTCAAGTGAAAGCTTTTAACTACATGTGTTTAACAAATCAAATGTGGTTTTCCATTTTAATTGGTAAACCTTTAACATCTGAAACCACATAATTTGAAAACTACTTCTTATCTTATAAAAAGCCATATTAAATATGCTGTAATTTCGATTGATTAATTAATTGATTAATTGTTGTGCTCATTAATTGAATATGTTCAGCTAACAGATTATTCTTACAAGATGACTAAAAAATAAACAAACACTTTGATTATTCTTACATGACTTCACTAAAAATACAATGCTACAAATTGGATTTTGATACCTAAGGTGGCTAAGGCACAAATAGCCCATTGTGTAGCTTGGTTTTTAAGAACAAACAGATATATTGGCAAATTTGATGACAAGAAACCCACAAGAAATTAATCACCCACCTCTGTACCATGGTTGCTCTCAAACTCACATTTGTAATTTGATTAAGTTATCTAATTATACTTAACATATAATGCTGTTTTTCAGGTTGAAAAGGATGTGCCAATGGAGTAGAGTACTAAGTGGCTGGACTTTTGTTCATTTCTTACATTTTTTAAAGATTTTGTTTGTTTGTTTGAGTAGATGAGAAAGTTGTATTATTTTTAATGGAATTGTTGCTTTGTAGTGAGCTTAATTTCAGTCTAGTTTTGCTTCGTAGTAACTGTTTTGAATGTTTTATGTATGCTTTCATGCATTGATATAATTTTAGATCTAAAAGGGTTAATATTTAGTTGCATTTTATTTCATTTATGCTAGCTCTGTTGCTTAGTTTTCTTAATGGCTAATCTGTCTTGTATTAATTTTCTTGATGTCCCTGCTCACTTCTATATATAAGTGTCAGGAAAAGGATATTAATTAAAAGGTGGACTTGTTTATATGGTTTTTTTAAGTTTTAATGTTTTTTACATGTAATGTATCTGAAGAGGTACTTACACTTTTTTTTGGCAGATTTTGTTATACTTTATGCAGGCTGCCCAATTCAGTTTATTTTCAAGCAACAAAAGTTTAACTATTACAGCAGTGTATAGAACATAAGAGGCAGATATTAGTAAAATCTTGTATAGGTTATAAGGTTCTCATCTACTTAAATATAGATGACTTATAAGCATGATACATGTAGTTCAGTTAAAAAGTATAAAAAGAACAATATACACAGCTGTTTTAAGGATTCAAGATCTAAGAAATACAGAAATAGCACACCCTAATAAAGAGAAAACTTGCTGCTTTTTATCTATTATTTGTTTTGGCACTTGCCTGATATTCAAAAAGGAATTTGTAAATTTTATATAAAAAGGAAACTGTGTAATCTGAAATATTTAATGGTATGTCAGTGTTTTTACAATACTATGAAGAAAATAGTCTCACTGAAACTTTTTGCATCTTAAACTATTTTTAAATTGTGTATCCCTTGAAGGATTTATCTCTCTTTCGTATAATGTTGTTAAATGAAAATGCCTGATAGTAGAGTACATGTTTTCATTCATCTCTTGTGCATGTACATTTACATATTGCATTTTCTTGCACTGTTTAACTGTTAATTCATCTTTGTTGCTTTAGGGTAGTATTCTTGTACTTCAAATATAGGAAGGATCTACTGATGTTCAAACAATAATTCTTGAAGTATTGTTAACTTTAAGTCTTTACACATTACATACATTAGTTTGTGATTTAATTATAAGAAAAGCTGTTTATTTATATAACTGAAACACTGTTCACATCACTTCTATTACATATATATATATATATACACAATGATTTTGTGTATTGAATGTAGCAATATTCAAACTAATCCCTTTTCTGCTTTTTTTACTAACAAAGTTAGTGATGTTTTTTAATTTACTACTTATTAGTTGTTGTTTTTTGTGTAAAGATATGAACTAACAAAAATCTTGTGCTGGATACAAATTCTTCACTGTTTAACAAAATTTATCACTGCAGGTTATAGTTTTTTTTTTATCACTATTAATGATATTTCTTATTATAGACTAAAATGTTCTTAATGAAGTACAGTTGCAGGCTTCTTGTAATATACTCAACATAAGATGCTAAATGTACATACATCACATTTTTATGTTGTGCATGATATTTCCATAATGTTTTAGATTACATTAAGCTAATCTGTTGTACTTAAGTGTACTAATGGTATTCTTTGTGTTAAAGATGCAAACGTGAGACATTTGATATGAAAACTACTTTGGTGACTAACAAATCTTGTTTTTTATATAAAATAGTGCCTTTTGGGCTAGAATTTAGAACTTTGAGTCTGCACTTTTAAATTTACGAATTATTTGATAATTATGATAGTCAACAATAAAACTGTTAAGTGTAACTTTATGTGTACATTCTATATAATTCACTGAAATTTTGTTGCTATATATTTTCATCATAAAATAAAATTTTTTATAAAAATAATTGTTTATAATAGTGAGACATTATATGGCATTTCTGTTTGACTTGCTTTTGTGAACCTTAAAGTATATTCAGCAGTGTAAGGATTTGAATCCAGCAAAACCAGAGTTTTTTAAAGTAAAGTGGATTTAATTGAAATTCTTTGTGTTTGTGTGAATGTAGATTTTTGCAAGTTTAAAGCATATTTTGAAAATGAATGTCTTTTATTCAGGTTCAGCTGTTAATATCCTGTTGATAACTCCTGAAAAAGCAATCAAACTTGCAGCAAATGATTTTTTTCGCCATCATCTTGCTACTGAAGCAGGGTATGTTTGCATAAGAACTTGCATTGATATTTGCATTATGATTGTTATTGTTCAAAGAAATGTCACATTAAATTCAAAGTAAGTTGGCCCGGCATGGCCAGGTGGAGGTGGCTAGGGCGCTCGACTTGCAATCTAAGGGTCGCAGGTTCGATTCCCTGTCCCACCAAACATGCTCGCCCTTTCAGTCGTGGGGACATTATAATGTGACGGTCAATCCTACTATTCGTTGGTAAAAGAGTAGCCCAATAGTTGGCAGTGGGTGTAGATGACTAGCTGCCTTCCCTCTAGTCTTACACTGTTAAATTAGGGATGGTTAGTGCAGATAGCCCTCGTGTAGCTTTGCGCGAAATTCAAAACAAACAAACAAAGTAAGTTACTTTTATTTTAATTTCATGTGCTTTAGAGGACTAGGTACTTATGATCATAAAACAGTAGCAAATTTAACAGAAAAGAGCAATGCTGTTGCTGGATTTCCTTATTTAAATGTTTCTTGTTTTATAAACTAGTTATTTCAAATGTAATATCATTCTTTTAAGACCAACTTGTGTGATGTAGTTTAGAATTATTGTTCCTTGTTTCCAGGTATGTCAAAGTTAATTTACCAATATGAACAATAAATGTTTTAAAGTGCATGAAGTTTATTGATGTAACAATCTGCAATTTGAGCAGCTAATTTTGTAATTTAATATTTCAGATTTTAAGATAAAATGTATTTGTGCAAGAAAAATTATTTTAATGTTAATAAACTTAAAACTTTGTTAGTATTATACACTATAAACTGGACTTTTTATGAGTGAATATCATCAAGGTCATTGTAATTTCTGTTTTTAATAAACATTCTATTTTATGCAACATTACTGATTAAAAAATGTTTTTTTTTCTTTAGTCGGCTACCACTGAAGCGAGAAATGATTGCTGGAGGGGGTGCAGGTTTTTGTCAGATAATTATTACAACTCCAATGGAGTTATTAAAAATTCAGTTACAGGATGCTGGTAGAGTTGGTAAGTACGAAGTACATATTTAGCTCCTATTAGATAGGAAATAAGATTAATTCAGAGAATGAAAGGAACAGCTCATAAAATAGAAAAGTAAGACTAGTAATTTTTAACACACTATTCTTACCTTGTTCTCTAATGTTGTATGTCAGGTGATTGGATGAGCCCTATTGATAAGGTGTACTCTATCATGGTTTGTCTGCAAATCAGTGTATAAGAAAGAGGTTTTCTGCAGTTTCTAAAGGTCCATGATTGTCTATGCCTGTGTACCAGGAGTACCATTACAGGATATTTCTTTTTTTTGCTCATCAAGCTCTATAAACCATGACAATTCAAATGGAATATACCTGCTATTACGAAAAATTGTGGTAGAGAACTTTTGAAGATAGACTAAGGGAAAATATAATTAGGTAGATTTCTAAGGTGCAACAAATGTCAGTGTCCCAGTTGACTGGTTCCTTTTACATTAGTCAGGATTAAATTATTTTGAACTGTATGGCAGCAGATAACCAATCCAAAAATTCTTATCCAAGTATACAAACAGAAAAGTGTGGCTTTTGTTGTGCTTAGAGTACAAACTGAAATACTTTATACATATGCTATAGTCTGAAGAGTTACATTTCACCAAATTCTACACTGATGGTAATGTAAAATATGGAGAGAACACAAGGTAATAGATGCTGGTTGTATTTTGTAAATGTTTAAAAGTGCAAGTTGCAGGTGGTTGTATGTGTGTGTGTGTGGAGAGGGGGGGGTACTCTTGTGGCAGGTGTTGGTTTCTTTAGAATGAACCTGAACTTTTATTTTTGTTACCACATTCATTTTATAGTGAAGTATTTCCATCCTGATAAACTGAGGCTTTTCCAAGATGAAGATGCAATAATTCAACTTGTTTGTATTGTTCAGATTTGGTTCATAGAGTATGTCAGTCATTTCAATCATTGTCCTTGGCCAATACAGAAAGTGGATATCAATTTAGTTGAATTTTCTTTGGATAAACTTGTGAAACTATGATAAACATAAGCTACTTAACAAATTGATTAACTTGTATAAAACAAATTTAATGTAGCACTTATTATCTATAACAGATATCCATTCTTATTATTTATACTCTACTTTTCTACTTCCCATTGTAACCTTTTAACGTAGTTTACATTATTTCTGTGACAAACTTTACATGACATAAAACCTAACTTAGGCCTGTTATTGCTAGAATCTCAAGGTCAGCGTAATGAAGAAACCTGGGATTTTTGAATTTCAGCTGTCAGTTATTTTCCTTGACTTAAAATATTTTTCATTGTTCCAGGCAGAGCTCCACATTTTGGTTGTTGTTGTTTTTTTATTTATGTAGCACTACACATGTAGCTTCTGTTTTCTTCTTTATGCCACATGCACTTTTTCTGGTCTTGTTCTTTTTAATCATTTGCTTACATGAAACCAATATTAACATAATAGATAGAATGAATAGCTGACTCTTCTGTATGTTCCTTTTAGCGATTGAAATATTATTTTTATCTTCTCATTCACTTTGAAGTCATTTTTAAATTCACTGGGATTTTGAAACTTAACGTTAGTTTTAAGTTTCCACTTTTTTTGCAAAAGATTTGGGAACTTTTTTTTCAACTGCTGTTGTCCAAACTCCCTGAATATTTTTGGAGTAATCACCCCTTATTTCCAACCTGGATTGTTGATTTTTTTATTTTTTTTGTAAATATTTTGTAACTTTTTTCTTTGTAGGTTTTTAATAGTTCAGTGTGTGGTAGGCTTTAACCTGTTACCTGTCATGGCCATTTTATCTTATCATGAGGGCAAAATCACATTTGTGAATTTAAAAAATTATAGAGAACTTGTCTTTTTTGGATTTCAGATTTTATGTTTGCAAATAGTAGCATAACATTCAATTATTTGTACAAAAATGTGTTATTTAATGGAGTTTAAAGTGAAATATAACAAAAAAAAATCCTAAAATATGTTTGAGGCTATAAATAAGCTCCCTCTAAGAAGAAATTGTTTTCAAAATTTAAAAACAATTTTTCTTTCCACTTCAGTGCTGGTCCTACCATCTATGATTGGTATCTAAACCATTTTGTAGTGTGTTTTCTTTATAAAACAGCATCTGGGTGTGTTAAACCTCAGTTGTAAAACTTTTAGCCAATCCTAGTTGAAGGTGTCAATTTCAGTACCATGTTATTCCAATTGCTGTATTTCACATTTGACAAATCATAGGATGATAAGCAAAAAAAGTGAAATGTTGTCCTCTACATTTTCAATATGAATGTGGGTGGTGCATATTATAGTCACTGCCATTTTATGTAGAGGTTGTATTTAGTATTGGTCAATAGCACTTTTCTATAAGCCTTAGAAAACTTTCATCTGGAAAAAAACTGCATGGGATGTATGTGACTTTTATTATTTTTCTATAGTAGCTTAAGTCATGCTGTATTGTATATCTACTTATATTAATCATTATATTGAAAAATTAACTCAAAATAGATATATTTTTTTAGGAAAGAAGTTGATCCACAATAGTTAGGGTTAAGAGCTATCGAGTGGTGAGTGCAAGGTCTTTACATGAATTAGGCTTAGCACTTTGAACTGAAAGAGTTTGTGATTTTTTATATTCTTTTGCATTTAAATTAGTAGTTTTAAGTTCAATAATTTAGCATAATTTTATATTT